>NW_022589706.1:47858262-48113524 GCF_004348235.1 Phoca vitulina
CTGCTCCTACTATTTCTAGTACTACTATCGCGGCTGCTGCTCCTACTGTTTCTAGTACTACTATCGCTGCTGCTGCTCCTATTTCTAGTACTAGTACTACTATCACGGCTGCTGCTCCTACTATTTCTAGTACTAGGACTACTATTGCTGCTGCTGCTCCTGCTATTTCTAGTACTACTATCGCTGCTGCTGCTCCTATTTCTAGTACTAGTACTACTATCGCGGCTGCTGCTCCTACTATTTCTAGTACTAGTACTACTATCGCGGCTGCTGCTCCTACTATTTCTAGTACTACTATCGCTGATGCTGCTCCTATTTCTAGTACTAGTACTACTATCGCTGCTGCTGCTCCTACTATTTCTAGTACTAGTACTACTACTACTGCTACTGCTACTACTACTTCCTATCTTCCTAATATAGGAATAACAAATGGTCATTTCAAGCTTTAATGGGTTTTTGTCCTTCTTTTTCCCTTGATTTTTCTAGCTAACTCAGAGACTCGCTGCCTCATCTCTTTGTCTCATCACACTGGAACAACCTAATCCTTGAAACTTTTGGTAATTTCTAATGCATTGTACTTATTAAATGAGTATAAGAGAATGGGAAAAGAGTAAACTTTGATTATAATTAATTTATCCATTTGTAACAGACTATGGTGTAAAAATTCTGGAATTCAAGAACTCAATGTGAGAACATTTGGATTGCATATTGGCAAACAGTTGTTTAGTTTTACTAAAGATCATTAATACTGTCAGGAATCTCAAACTGTAAGGGTGAACCAAGGACAAAAATAAAACCCGGGGGCTGATGATTATAAAATTAAGGTGCTAGCCTTTCTAAAATAAATTGCAGCACCTGTGTGTGTCAATGGCCAAGAAATCAATACTTGTTAGCATTCTCAGTGGGGAAAAAGTCTTTGCTGCTATTCATCTGTGAACACATATTGTGCAATCATCAGTCATGGGACTGCATCCTAATATATGCATGCTGGAGGTTCAGCTCTGTATCTGCATTTTTGAATCAGTCCCAGCATGACAGAAAACAATCCCTGCAATTTTGGGGTAAGAAGAAAATAAATACAGGTAGGATAAACATTACTGGAAGAAAAAAAAATATGTATATCTTCTTTCTGATGATGGGGAGAAAAGACAGCATCCAACATTTGAAGTGTGCCGTGCACTTCGCCTATAGCAGGTATTTTTCCCTTTAAAATCCATCGGGTGGTATGAATGAGCAGCAGTACCTGCAAGTGCAGACATTCCAATCCTCACAGCTGTCAGTAAATCCTACACTAATGTGTCCTGAAAGAGTGATTAATAGGTTTTGACAATATCATTGCATTGCATATTTAATCAGATTATACATCTGTTAGAAATGGTTTGCTTCTAACATCTGCAGTCAAAATCCACAAACGGTATTCAGATCATCACTTTAGCAGAAGCATGAAACTACTATCTATGTCAGTCTTACTGTTGACAAGTTAAAACTGCATGCTAGAAACAGATGAATCATGACATTTTCTTGATTTACTTAATGATTTTTTTCAAAATTTCCTAGAAATTTATCTGTGCCTAAATTAATGCTCATTAACAAGGAAGGAGATAAATATATATAATTTTAAGTTACACTCTTGAGAAACATATGTACAGTGGCTTAATGCCATCCTAAAGTTGGTTCTACTTGGTTATAATTTCAAAAACATATTTCAAATGATAATGCTAGGCTAGAAAGATAGATAAGACAGATTTTCAGATTACAAAATTCAACATGACAACTTGTATTTTCATGTGATTAGGTATTATATAAAATGTTGAAGAATTAAATGTATTCAAAATTGCAAAAGTAAGATTTAGAATTATGCCTTATTTTCTTCTCAGTATTTATTCATTTCCCTTATGTAGTTGGAAAACATTCCTTTTAAACAAGATACCATTTCAACACTAGTCTTTTTCATTTTAATTTCCACAGTAATCTTGCCATAAAAAGTGCCCCCCTTTATCTTTCATAACTTTGTCTCCAGCATCCCACTGACCCCCAAGTTATATAACTTTTATGTATGCTGTTACTAACATTCACTCCTGAAAACCTGCAAGTGGCTTTGAACTGATCAGTGTAATAATACTTACCCTGCCAAGATTATCAATGACATTTAGTTACAAGCTCAAATGATCACTTTCTTATTTGATCTCACTGTATTATTTAGCAGTGCTACTAACTGCATTCTTGAAAGTTTCCATTTTTTTCTTTGCTGATCTCTGTATGCCCATTTTTTTCCAGTTCTCCGAGTATGTCTTCTTGGTTTGTTCCATGTCCTCCTCTTTCTCTGACATCCTTAATTATGATATTCCAAGTCCTTTCACTGATCATCTTTTCTATCTTCAGTAAAGCCGCAGTAAACATTTTTGTACAGTTTTATAAGAACATGTCTAGGGGCGCCTGACTGGCTCAGTGGGTTAAGCATCCAACTCTTGATTTCAGCTCAGGTCATGATCTCAGGGTTATGGGATCCAAACCACATTGGGCTCATCTCTCAGTGGGGATTCTGCTGGAGATTCTTCCTCTCCTTCTGCCCCACCCCCTGTTCTCTCTCTCAAATAAGTAAATAAATCTTAAAAAAAAAAAAAAAAAAAAAAGAAGAAGATGTCTTTACTCTGTTGTATAAATGCATAGGGTTGGAATTGCTCATTCATGGTTTCTTGTAAAAAGATATATATGTTATATCTAGTTTTCCAAAGAGGGGGGAGGGAGAGAGAGTTTTAAAAAAATATTGTACAATTTTACCTTCCCACTAGCAATATATTAGGTGTCTTGTAACTCCATAATCTCACCAAATTGCTATTTTCCGTTTTTAAAATGTTATTTATTGATTGATTTATTTAAATATTTAAAGATTTATTTATTTATTTGAGAGAGAGAGAGCATGTAGGCATGTGCATGCAGGGGGAGGGGCAGAAGGAGAGAATCTTCAAGCAGACTCCTCACTGAGCTGGATGAGGCAGGGCTTGATCTCATGACCCATGAGATCATGACCTGAGCCAAAACCAAGAGCCAGATGCTTAACAGACTGAGCCACCCAGGTGCCCCAGTCTTTAAAATTTTAATTATAACGTTTGTAGTTGGTGTGTAAAGGTAGCTTGTAATATAAAGGTAGCTTTTAATATAAATATTTTTGGCTATCATTTTCTCTATAGGCACTGCTTTAACAGCAAACTCCAAATTTGGATGTATTTTAAAACTTTTCATTTAATACAAAGTATTTCTAATTTTTCCTCAGAAATTTTAAACCACATATTATTTAAAATATGTTTTTTTTAATTTCCATTAATTTATGGGTTTTATAATTTAATTCCAGTTGTTCAGAGAATTTGCCCTGCACTATTTGTCATTCTGAATACATTGAGACTTATTTACTGGTGCAAAAAATCATTTATTTTGTTGAATGCTGCATCTGAACTTAAAATTATGTTATTTTTTGGTGGTATGTTCCTTAAATGTTATCTAGATCCAGTTTAAATCTGTACAGCTCATTAATTTTCTGTCTACTTTTTTATGATTAACAGAGAAATATTGAAATAGCCAATATAATTGTAGATTTGTCTATTTTACTCTTCACTTATTTTAGTTTTAGCTTTGTTATTAGGTACATGTATTTAGCATTATTATTTCTTCTTGACAAACTGTCTCCTTTATCAATATGACCTACTCCTCTTTATCCCTGAAAATATTCTTTACTCTGAAATCTAAATATTTGTATACTGATATAGTCATTCTAGCTTTTTGTTGTTGTTAGTGTTTGCATATTATATTTTTTCCATGGTTTCCTTTGTACCTCTCTTTTTGATATTATAAGTATCTTTTCTATAGACAGCATCCAGATGCCTCTTGCTATTAATCCAGTCTGTTAAGGTTTTTCTTTAATTGGTGTGTTTAGATAATTTATATTTAATGTAATTATTTGGGCTTGAATCCTCACTGCATTATATTGCTACATCTGTACTTTGTTCCTGTTTTCCTCCTTGCCTGCATTCTTTTGATTTGAGTCCTTCTAGTAGTCTTCCAAGAACCATTTTTGTGAATATTGTGGTGCAGTATGGTAATGATTATTTCTATATTCTTCCAGCTGGAACCATTGATTAAGAAGACCACTGATCTAAAGTGACATCTTTGCAATGAACCAAATATCCATAAATTTTCAGACCTGTTTCTGAGTTTTATATTCTGCTCCACTGGTTCATTTATCCATTCTTAGATGAAAACAACACAATCTTACTACTATAGTTTTGATAACTGGTACTGACTTCCCACTTTGGCTTTTTCTTTTTTCTTCAACATTATTTTACCAAGCAATATTTGATTCTATCTTTCCATATACAGTTTTATAGTTTTTATTTATATACAGAAAAAAGTTATAATACTTTGATTTGTATATTGTATATATAGATTCATAGGTTATTTTAAGAAACTTTTAAAAAATTACTGAGTTTTCCAATTCATGTACACATTTTAATGCTCCAATTATTTGGGGACTCTTTAAATTCTTCTAATACTTAATTGCTAGATATATTTCCAGACATATTACATCTCTCGATTGTTATTGGAAAAACCTGAGATGAGCTAGAAAGCTTACAGGAAATAGTTCTCACCAGTATTTCCTTGTTAATGTTTGAGAGGCAGTGTTAAGTAGCACATTTAGTCTACAAACTGTGTTCCTAGGTGCTTCCTCTGAAGGGAGAGGGAAACAATTTGTAGAGATGTCATTGTGAGTCTCCTTTCTTTTATTGCAATTAGAGCCATCCTGATTTTATTAGAGCAGCTTTCACACATCGGCTTCTGCAAGAGTCTATTGAAACGACTTTTTTTTAAAATCCTCGGTAGCATGAAATTTATTAACTTTGCAGTCTAGCAAGCCTGAATTTGAATTCTAATTCTTTTATTTACTAATATTGTGTTACTGAGCTATGTACTTTACTCTTTCAAACTTTAGTTTGCTCGTATATAAATTAGAGACAAAAAAATTACTTGTAAATTTATTAAATATAAAAGTGTATAGGGGCGCCTGGGTGGCTTAGTTGTTAAGCATCTGCCTTTGGCTCAGGTCATGATCCCAGGGTTCTGGGATCGAGCCCCGTATAGGGATCCCTGATTGGTGAGCCTGCTTCTCCCTCTCCCTCTGCTGCTCCCGCTGCTTGTGCTCTCTCTGTCTCTCTCTGTCAAATAAATAAATAAAATCTTAAAAAAAAAAAAAGTGTATATAGCATGTGGTAGATACTAGGTGTGAATGGTAGCTACTTTATTTTTATGATCAGGTATGAATAGTAGGAACTCTAGAAATCACCTATTGTAATACATTCACTCTATTGCCGATAAACTGAAACTCATTCATTTATTCATTCAAGAAATATTTATGGGTTACTTCTTTTTTAATATTTCATTTATTTATTTGAGAGAGAGCATGCAAGCATAAGTGGGTGGAGGAGGGGCAGAGGAAGAAGCAGACTCCCCGCTGAGCTGGGAGCCTAATGTAGGGCTCGATCCCAGCACCCTTGGATCATGACATGAGCTGAAGGCAGACACTTAACCAACTGAGCCACCCAGGTGCCCCTATTTATGGATTATTTACTCCGTGCTAATGCGAATAAAGAGTGACAGGCAGTGAAGATGCTATTATAGAAATGGTGCTCAGGGAAGAATTTTGGAAGGAAGGCATATATTAGCAGAGACTTCAATGAAATGATTCAGTGAATCATGCAAATGTCTAAAGAAAGATTAGAAACAGAATGAACCATGTATGAAAATACCCTGGGGAAGAAATAAGCTCGATAGGTTCAAGAATCGGCAAGAAGACAATGAGCTGATAGTGGAATATACTATGCCACATGGAAAGTAACGTGAAATGAGTTTAGAGATGTAAGCTGAAGCCACAGTGGGAAACCACTATAGAATTTGGAGCAAAGAAGGGAAATAATTTGATTTAGAAGTTTTATGTTTAGTCAAAGGGTTCTAAAAGATTCCACCTCTCCGTTTAAATGTATAAAATGTATCAAGCTTAAGTATATGAATTATAATAATAATGTTATTTCTTCAAAAATAGTCTTGAATACAATATTCAGTGCATTGGAATGACACTAAGACTTCCTAAAACCTACCTTGTTAACAAGTACAAAATGATTCCACTTGCTTGTTAAATCAGGATATTCTGCTTTGCTGGTATCATAGCTAAAATTTATCGTATTTTTTATAATTTATCTGAAAAGGTGAGGTCAGAATAGACTTTCATTATGTTTTATTACTCCTTCAATTAATATTTTATGGTATTGATATATATAGCTATTGATATATATGTGAACTTCTTTTCAGATATTAATACTTTACATTTATCAATTTTAATTCATTTTTGCCTCAAAACTACTATTTTAATTGAAATAAATTATTTTGATGAATTTATGCTGATAATATATGGTAATCAAATTGATAATTTTATAATGGACTTAGAACATTGCTAGGTTCTGCCCTAGCTAAATCGCTGGCCAGTCTTACAAAAGATTACTAACCTTTAACTCAGCCTCTACTCAGTAGGGTAGGTTATCAACAGTATCTACCTCCAAACATACTCCACACCGATAATGTATTAGATGTTACAATGGTAAAATATACTTTAAAAATAGTAATCTAAAACACTTACTACAGTCCAAATATTGAAGATAGGGCCTATTCACAGCATGCCCTAATTTTGTAATTAACAATGAATCAAAAGAAACTATTAAGCTTCTGTGGCATATCTATTCTTAATAAACCTCATGCTGCTTAATGCTCAAAATTCTATTGTCCTCTTAATATGTTTATAGATCTTTATAGGATCAAATATAATAGTTTGAGGGATAATTATTTTCATAAACATTTATAAAGAATTACTTCAGCATTTTTCTCTTCCTGCCCATTATAACTATTTAACTTTCTGAGTTCCTAGAACGTTGTCATAGAACTGAAATATTGCCCAGCAATCATGGAACAATTTCAGTGTGTATCTTCCTTCCCAATATGCTGATCTATTCAGCATATGTTCAGATTCCCCATTTTTTTTTTTAACAGGCATTTTGGTCAATGTTTAATTTTGGCAGAATTCATTAGTTTTTTATTGTACTGACTTTTTTTTTCTGTGAAGAACATCTACATTTACAGGGTAAGCATTTTCAATCATGCAATGAAAATACCGCTCTATTAAATTCATTCTAATGCTATCATGTTATTTAAATGCAAATGCTGACACCATCATAATGCAGTAAAATTTTCTTGCTAAGAAAATGATACATATTAGAATAGAGAATTTGGCTAATGTAGGTATACTTTAAGAGATAAAAAAATGATTACGTCCATTTCTTTACCATTAAATTAGGGGAGAGAAAGTGATAACTCCAAATGTGTGTCATGCTGTGCTTAAATTGGCATATACTTATACTGTTGGTGACTTTTAAGAACATTACAAAAAGAGAAATGCAGTATGAAACATAGGTATAGCCATTTAGTTAGCCTTATCTTTTTTTTTTTTTTTTTTTTTTTTTTTTTTTTTTTTTAACAGAGAGAGAGATAGCGAGAGCAGGAACACAAGCAGGGGAAGTGGGAGAGGGAGAAGCAGGCTTCCCACCGAGCAGGGAGCCTGATGTGGGGCTCGATCCCAGGACCCTGGGATCATGACCTGAGCCAAAGGCTGATGCTTAACGACTGAGCCACCCAGGTGCCCCAAGATAGCCTTATCTTTTACCCGGGAATCCCACTCTAAGAAATGTAAGTTAAAAGAATACTTGAACCAAAGTCAAAACAAAAAGGAAAACCTATATTCATAAAAAATATCTATGGGTCATTATTTTTCTTTTGATTAAATAAACAGAAAAGGGGAAGAGTTTATTAAACTGTGATACATGTGAAATACCACTGGTCAACTAATGGAAGTGATGATTATTTAGATTACATTGTCACTGTAATATTTAACAGCATGGTACTGAAAGAAAAGTAGCCAAAACAAAAAAACAGCGTGTATAATATGAGCTCGAATACCTTTAACTAAGCATGCATTTAGATTAAGATTGGATAGCAATATATAAAACTAGAAATAGATGTTTTAAGTTGAAAGAAATGGGTGTTTTAACTTATTTAAGATATTTATTAATATTTTGATGTGGTATTAATTTTAAGTGGTTAAGTAGGGTTTCCATGGAAATATTGAAAACAGTTTATACTGTGATTAATATATATGCTGTATACTTTAACAAGAGAACTGAATAATACAGTTTTGATATTGCAACTTAAATTATTATTATTGCTATATAAAACATTTCAAATTATTTAATCTAATGGATACAAAATATGTTCCATTTTATGCTTTTACAGTTCAGAGAAAATTTTTAAGTAAAGTTAAAGCAATTCAAAGTAGAACATTTATTTTAAATAATGAACTCTTTTGTAAATAAAAATACAACACTATGGGGGAGCCTGGGTGGCTCAGTCGGTTAAGCATCTGCCTTCAACTCCGGTAATGATCTCGAGGTCCTGAGATTAAGCCCTGCATCAGGCTCCCTGCTAGGAAGAGAGTCTGTTTCCCCCCCTCCCCTTGTCCCTCCCTCTGCTCATGCTCATGTGCTTCCCCCCTCTCTCTCTCAAATAAATAAACAAAAAAATCTTTAAAAAAATAAAATAGGGCACCTGGGTGGCTCAGTCATTAAGAGTCTGCCTTCGGCTCAGGTCATGATCCTAGGGGTCCTGGGATAGAGCCCCACATCCGGCTCCCTGCTCAGCGGGAAGCCTGCTTCTCCCTCTCCCACTCCCCCTGCTTGTGTTCCCTCTCTCACTGTCTCTCTCTTTGCCAAATAAATAAATAAAATCTTTAAAAAATAAATAAAATAAAATACAACACTATGGTTTTATAATATACATATTTCCAATTGGTTTTCCATGTAGACATCCAATATTTAAAGTTACTCTAATGCAAGGACTCTGTTTTTCCCCCAAACTGTCTATTTAAAAAGGATTATGATGTTTGCAGTGTTATTTATAATAACCAAATACATAAAATAGAATATTAAATCCTGTCTTATGCTACAAAATAGATAAAACTTGAAGACATTAAGCTTAGTGAAATAAGCCAGTCACAGAAAGACAAATACTGCATGACATCATTTATGTGAAGTATCTGAAATAGTCAAACTCATCGAAGTAGAGAGTGTAAGAGTGGTTGTCAGGGAGGGGGAGATAGGAGTTGCTGTTCAGAAGATATAAAATTACTGTTACACAAGGTAAATAAGTTCTAGAGATCTGCTATACAACATTGTGCCTATAGTTAACATTACTATATCATAAACTTAAGAACTTGTTAAGAGGGTAGCTCTCGTGTTAAATGTTAACAATAAAAACAACAAAAAAAGGATTATAGGGATAGATATTCCATATTGCCTTTGTATGTTTCAAGGTTTCAATGTTTGTCCAATATTAAAACTTTCTTGAAACATTCCACATTAAATAAAGTATTAATTATTTCATTCACTTCCTCCATATATGCCATATTTTTTGTAATTAATATTAGGGCTGTTTTAAATATATATTTGTATATCACATATAAAATTACATATATATTATATCATGCTGTGGAATATTATTGATTGAAATTTATAATAAATGGCAATTTTCTGTAGTATTTAATCTTACTTGGAGACTCCTGCTCTAATTAATGTTTGTAAAAATTTCAACAGCCATAACTCCAAGAATCACAACCACCATGTCCAGTACTACCAGCATTACCAATGCCACATCTTCCCTGTGGTAAATATGGTACCAAGATCAATATATGTGTAAGTTCCATAAAACCCTACTAATTACCATATGTGTTCAATATTATTATCTCTGTTTTCCAAATGAAAAAATGGAAGCTTAAGGAAATGCTAAGTAACTGCCTCAGAATGAACACTGGAAAGCATAGTACTGGGCACAATGAAGACTTTCAGACTGTTGGAGAATTTTGCCCTGCACAATGAGGCTAATACTAAAACATGAATTCAAGTAGTCTACCCTGGCTATAGGTCCTCTGGCTGTTTGTGGTATATAAAGATCAGCCACATTTGTTGAAGGTAAGATGAGCTGATAAGAATCCTAAATATGTAGATTTTCCATTATTCTTTGTGGCCTCCTAAATCTAATAAATATGATTAAGGGATAAGAAAGGTCCAAATATTATATGGCATATTTATTATATGGCATACATAAATATATCGGTCAGGTACAATGATAGAGAGTCTACTTTGTTTTAATAAGTTTTTTTTTTTTTTTAAAGATTTTATTTATTTACCTGACAGAAAGAGAGACAGCGAGAGAGGGAACACAAGCAGGAGGAGTGGGAGAGGGAGAAGCAGGCTTCCCGCAGAGCAGGGAGCCTGATGCGGGGCTCGATCCCATGACCTCGGGATCATGACCTGAGCCGAAGGCAGATGCCTAAGGACTGAGCTGCCCAGGCGCCCCAAGAGTCTACTTTGTTTTAAACAAAATGTGTTATATTATAATGGTGTGACATAGCTTGTAAAAACAGAGGGACTGAAGAAATATACTCTAATCTCATCTTCCAAGAGTGATATCCAGAATCTCACTGTAGTTCTGTGCTGCCAAGATTTTGACTGCCTCAAGAACTACCAGGAAGTGGTAGAATCAGGAAGTTATCACCATAGGAGCATGCTACTCCAGCCACCACCAGGAAGTCTTGTGCTAAAATGGAAAAATACTGGTAGAGATGCCAACTCTAGAACTATGCTTCTTCTGCTCCAATATGCAACAGCAAAATAAATGCTCACACACTGCTTTTGGATGCCCTAAAAGCCAGACAATGGGCACCAAGATCTCTGAAATAGCTGTTGGGCAGGACTGGGGATGGGGAAAGGGAGGCAAATGCTATCACTGACGTAACTGTGAGAGTAAACAGCAAAAGCAGAAGTTAGGCAGGCTTCTACCTTGCAGTGTTCTATTTCTAATTTCCAGATATTTTCCAGATGAATTTGATAGCTGAAACTTCAAACATATCTTTAAATTGAGTCATAAGCTTTCTAGCATCTGGCCTCTGTAGTGTAGAAATGAACACGAGGAGAGAGTTGAAATGGATGCTGAGTCAGCAGATTGACAATATCTGCCAAAAGAACGTTACTGAGGAAGTTTGCCTGTACTTGCTTTTGTGAGATGGCGTACTTGGAGAATTTGTTGTAATATAGTTGAAAATTTTGTATCTGTAGCAAGCATAGAAGACACCTAACTGGTTTTATCACCTAGGAATTGTTATTCACTATATGAATGTCTTAGTGAACTATGATTAATGGTTAGTTTGGGTACTGTAGAGATGACAAATATTGGTAATTTTTTTTTGTATGAAACTACAGTATACTAAACAAATGTCAAATATTGGAAGGTATGGTATTTAGACAATGCTAAACCAGTGGTTGTATCCTTGGAGGGCCAGCTTATTCATTCATCACAAAAAAATATTTTTTTTAAGATTTTATTTATTTATTTGTCAAAGAGAGAGAGAGTGCACAAACAGGGGGAGCAGCAGAAAGAGTGAGAAGTAGGCTCCCTGCTAAGCAAGGAGCCTGAGGGTGGACTCAATCCTAGATCCCCGGGATCATGGCCCAAGCAGAAGGCAGACACTTAACTGAGTCATCCAGCCATCCATCGTTCCAAAAAATATTATCCACATAATCTCAGAATGTCATAAATTATATGGGAAAGAGGAAGATAATTATTGTACCTAAATCATATATCACATTTTAAGAAACACATTCTTTCACTTTAAAATCTCAGGAATTGATATGCAACTTAAATAGACTTCATGTAGCGTCATTTATAATATAGATGTCTTTGTCTCCAAACTTAAAACTAGTAATTTAAATGATTATTTTTACCTCATTTGAGTTTTATGCATTACTATACTATTTGAATTTTTAAATGTAATTGACATTTAGAATGTCTTTCCACACTGTGCAGAAATTTGATAACATTGGAGAAGTACCCATATTTTAGTTGTGATAATTATATTATGTATTGAATATCTTAAAGATATATTTTAGAGATATACATTGAACTATACATGTCTATCGAACCACAGAAAAATTACATAATTTAAGTATTCCAAGAAAAGAGGGGGGAAATAAATGAGGGTATAAATGACTTCATAATTACGGAAGCTGAGTGATAGGTACATTGAGATTCATTATACTTACATCTCTCTACCTTTGTATATATTCAAAATTTTCCATAATAAAAAATTTAAAATTAGAAGCATGTTTTGACATTGAAAACAAAGTTTATGGTATTTTCAGAATGGAAAAAAATAATGATGAATCATATATTAAAAATCAATGATTATGTAATTATAAAAGAACTGTTTTAATAAGTAAAGCTAAAGACAAATAAAATAAAACAATAAATTTGAAGTGATAAGAAAGAATTGTCATGTTTTTAACTGTCATCATTTTATTTTTTTCTAGTGTTACCTAATAGTGTCTTACATTATATGAAGTGTATGGACATGATTTCCATTAGTAACACAGCTTTTACAAAGTACAACACTTCATTAGCTATTTAGGTTTAAATTTACCATAATGGATTATCACAATAAAAATGCAATGTGACTGTTATTATTCTATGTTAGTAGGCACACTTAGTTTATAGAATATATCAACCTCAGAGTACAGTCTGGAATTATTATCCTCATTTTATATATAGCAAGGGGCTGAATTGCAAGTCTAATCACTTGTTAGAGATTACACAAAAATTTGAGAATGGGGATTAAGACATTTGAACTCAGACTCTTACCAGAGTTCAGCTAAGCTTCAAGGATTTTGTTTAACTATTTACCACAGGCTTACTGTGTATTTGTATTTTCTTCATTTTCTTATGGATTAGTCTAATTCACATGTCTTAACCCTCTTACTACCTTATGAAGTACTGAAATGTCAATTGCTTTAGAAGAAAAAGCATCTGCCTTGATTCTTATGAATTAATTCACCATCTTAACATCAGCTGTCATCATAATATGTTATATGATAAGCAGAATACACATTCACTATTAATTTTATTGTTCTTGAAAAATTCTATTACAGGGTCTTGTTATTCATATGAGAAACAGAAAAAAATATGCACACACTTTGCAGATGATACAATTTGAAAGAAACTATTAAACTAGAAAAATTTGTGGTAAAATAAAAAATAAAAAAGAATATGGGAAAGCCATGTTTTCAATTATACATATGTTATATTTAAGCCTCCTTTGGAAAATAGATCAGTGTCCCATCTTCACTTATAATGGACTGGCCTTGGGATTCTGAATAAAGTATTTTTGGTTACATGTTCATTGTCCCTTATTAACATTCAGTACTAAACTATTGATACTTTCAAATATATTTTTATATTATTTTTGTAGCTTCATGTGCTCAGCTTCATCTGAGGTCACTAACTGGCCTGGACTAGGAATGGGAGTTAGTTATGCCTTTATATTATTTCAAGTAATCTTTAGGAAATTAGATTGCTGATTATATAATTTTCTAAAATGTTACAAAAGTTGCATGGAAAAAAAATGGGTGGATAAGTTCACACAGCATTCCTTGGCTTGTCATGAGTCTGGAAAAATGTAGTGATATGAAAACATGTGACTGGGAGAGACCACGGAGATTATACTCCCATTCTTATTATCCTCAGGTAATGACACACCTAAGCCATTTAGAAGTAAATGATTTGATCATGAAAGTTTTACCAAAACTTCCCTTTAGAGAATGGAATCCAGCCCCTCGGTAAACAAGTCAAACTTTTTGTGACTCTTTTAAGGAAACTGCCTTCCCTCCTAACTAAACTGCCTTCTACAGTATCTCAATTGTATTCTCTCTTTAGAATTAGAAAATGTTATCATCTGCCATAAAAGGATCCTCCTTCATAGAATCTAATTTGTTTTCTTCTCTTGCAGTCTGGAATGATGTCAGTTATGTTCTGTTGGATCTGTGTTTTCTGATGTTTTAGTTTGACATTCTTCATCTTTTAAATCTTCTCTGGTAAAACAAAAAGGTGAGAAAATTTGAAAAACTTTAAATTCTACCACAGTAAAGAAATGGTTGCCTGGCATCTTCAATAGACTTCCCAGCCAGATTTTCAGGTGAGGCTATGCAGTGTAGATGATTGTATTATAGCTTTCAGAGTCAACATTACCTTTTTACTGTGTCCAATCACTTGCATTATTTTTCTGAATGTTAAGATTTCATGAAGTCAAAAATGGAGGTCTGGTAAATAATACAGTGCTATAAGAAGGAAGATTATAATCAGACTCTTAAATTGGAAGTTTATAATATCACGGTTTAGATTCATAAATTACCTTTCCTCCCCCAACAAGACCCATGTGTTATAGACCACTAAAATTGATCTATAATCACATTTAAAGCATTATTACAGTGAGAATGCAGGGCTCGATCCCAGGACCCTGAGATTATGACCTGAGCTGAAGGCAGATGCTTAACCAACTGAGCCACCCAGGCACCCCAGGTATGGGCATTTTTAAACTTCTATATAGAACAGTAAATTCTGTGCTTATTTTCTTTTCAAATATTTGCATTTCAAAACTAGTATCATAAACTTTCGTAAGTTCATAAATAGTTTGGGAAGTTATGGCAAGGTTTTAGAAATTGTTTAAAGCCTGCGATACACAGAACCGCAAAAGGACTCAAATGACAATGATCTTTGCACAAATATGTGGCATTTTGAAGTTCTAAGTCAGAATGTTCCTTAATGGTATATAAATGTTATTTGTTTATTTTGTTCCGAGATACTAACCTGGGTTCAAGTTTTAGAGGAGAAATTTATGGGAGAACAAGCCCAAACTAAAAAGGAAATTATAAAGTTTATATTACACAAGCATGCTAACTGAAGTAAATACAGTCCCAAGTATAGGGCATCATCACTAATTTTTTCTTAATACTAACTTTGGGTTTTGAGATTTTTGATGACCATACCCTCTATTTTCCTATTTACTTGAAGTATAATCATATATTTTTTTTGGTTTTACATGTTTCATCATTACAAATAACACAGTAACAGTGTATGATTCAGAGATTCAAATTTATAAAAACTTCATGTTTTGAATTATATAGTAAGTTTTCCAAGATGATTTGATGCTTTTTCTTAAAGATTTCTTTTTCTTATTCATCTATTGAGCTTGAAGTTTTTGAAAAAAAAAAAAATGAAATAGATTTGACCTAGGAGAGGGGAGCTACAAATGTAATACTGTTTTTAAAAAATCCAGATGACTTTAACAGAATGGTTGAGTTCACGCTGAACCAAAATGAGCTGTTAGGTAATGGAAACAATGTAGGAGTGAGATTTATATGTGAGGGTTGAACATTGGAAAGCAATTTAAAATATTTTCTGGGGACCATGTACATATATATGAAATAATTTATGCCCTTTTTCAATATTGGCATAAACAATACACCAGTGAATTTGTTTTTGTTGTTAACAGTGACAGAGGTCTAAATTTTAGTGTCGCCTGTTATATAATCCAAAGATGTTTTGAAGAAAAATATAATGGAAGACTTTTTCTCATTATGTTTAAAAATATATCCTTTATTAATCAATTGCTAAACAGGAAAAGATTCTAATTTTTTTTCATTGGAGCATAGTTGACACACAATATTATATACTTTAGTTCCAGGTGTGTAACATAGTGATTCAGCAGCTCTATACATTATACTGTGCTCCCCTCAAATGTAGCTCCCATCTGTCACCATACAGTGCTATTACAGTATCATTGACTCCGTTCCCTATGCTGTGCCCTCTATACCCATGACTTACTCATTCCATAATTGGAACCCTGTATGTCCCATTCCCCTTCACCCATTTTGCACATTTCTCCACTCTCCTCCCCTCTGGCAGGCACCACTTTGTTCTCTGTATTTATGGGGTCTGTTTTTACTTTTTTGTTTGTTCATTTTTGTTGTTGTTGTTCTATGTATTAGTGAAATAATATGATATGTGTCTCATTTCTGTCTGACTTATTTATCATGATACCCTCTAGGTCCACCCATGTTGTCACAAATGACAACACATCCTTTTATTTATGACTGAGTCATTGTCCACTGTATCTCTGTACCACATCTTCTTTATCCATCAATCTGTCAACAGGCACTTGTTTTGTTTCCATATCTTGGCTGTTGTAAATAATGTTGCAGTAAACTTAGGGGTGCACATGAATTTTTTTTGAATTAGTGTTTCCATTTTCTTTGGGTAAATACTCAGTAGTGGAATTATTGGATCATATGGTATTTCTATTTTTAATTTGTTTAGGAACCTCCATACTGTTTTTCCAGAGTGGCTGCACTAATTTACATTCCCACTAGCAGTGCATAAGGGTTCCCTTTTCTCCACATCCTCACCAGCACTTGTTATTTCTTACCTTTTTTATAATAGATACTCTGACTCCTGTGAGGAGATACTGCCTTGTGGTTTTGATTTGCATTCTTTGAAGATTAGTGATGTTGAGCATCTTTTCATGTGTCTGTGTTTGCCATTCTGTATGTCTTCACTTTTTGAAAAAATGTCTAAACAGGTAATCTGCCAGTATTTTAACCAGATTATTTGTTTTTTTTGTGTGTGTTGAGTTGTGTAAGTTACTTATGTATTTTGGATATTAACTCCTTATCAGATATATCATTTGCAAATATCTTCTCCTATTCAGTAGGTTGCCGTTTTATTTTGCTGATGGTTTTCTTCACTCTGGATAAGCTTTTTTATTTTGGTGTAGTTTCAATATTAGATTCTACAATTTTTTGGATATTTTTCATTGGAATTCCCAGAACCATAAAATGCTATAATTGGGAAAACCCTCATAAGAATCTGATTAATCTATGTCATTGCACTTTCCACTTGTAATATTTGTCCAGTTTTGTTTTGTTTTGTTTGCCGGAAGCCAGAAATCCAAACTTATAATACATTCCCATTCATCTATGAAGTGTATTTGGATATCTGTCTATCATCTATCTATCTATCTATCTATCTATCTATCTATCTATTATCTATCATCTAGTATAAATTCTGAAGCCAGTTCTAACACTAATGCTTTGATTTTGGGGAAGTTGTTAATAATTCTGCACTTCAGTTTCTTCGTTTGTGAATTTGAGGTGGAAGCAATAGTATCTAGCACATAGAGTTTTCAGAGTGAAATCAATCAGTGTATGACTGGAATAGAATAAGTCTTCAGTAAGGGTTAGCTGTTAGTGGGATTCAAAATTCCTCTATTTTCTCAGATCTACTATAGATTTTTCATTCTCTATAACTAAGTTGGCAGTTGTATAATGTAATACGACATCACTCATATTGTGAATCTAATGTCAACAAATGTTTTATTGATGATTATTTTTATATGATTATCTTTTCTTTTCTCCAAAAAGATTTTAAGGTACTTGAAGGCAGATGCGATGCTCTCTTCTCCCTATAGATGGTAGAAATTGGTGGAATACCTTACAGATATCAACAAGTTCTCCTATAAATACATTTCATATATATTGTTAAAGAAAAAATCTTGTAGTCTTGACATTGGGACCAGGATTGTTTTTACTAATTATATATAAATAACTAAAAATTTGTAAACATAATTACTATATTAGTCTAATATTTGGAAAATTTCAAAATAATTTCATTCACATAGCTGCCTTAGGGGGACATCTATTCTAGTGTTTGTTCTTTTTTTTTTTAAAGATTTCATTTATTTATTTGAAAGAGAGCGAATGAGAGAGAGAAAACACCTGAGAGGGGATAGGGTCAGAGGACGAAGCAGACTCCCTGCCGAGCAGGAAGCCCGATGCGGGACTCGATCCAGGGACTCCAGGATCATGACCTGAGCCGAAGGCAGTTGCTTAACCAACTGAGCCACCCAGGTGCCCCTCTAGTGTTTGTTCTATTCCTCAAGTTATTTGCTCCTGTGCTGTCCTTAACCTGGAGTCTACATCTCTCTGATCTGCCAGTGGCCTGTTTCTTCTCATCCTGCAGGTGGATATCAGCTCAAATGTCACCATATCAAATGAGGTCTTTTGAATGACCCTCTTTTTAGTAGGATTCCATTGCACACAATTCCACTATTCTTTTCTATTACCTTGCTTAATATTCATGTAATTTAGTAACCATCTGAAATTATTTTGTATATTTTTTCCATTTTTAGTTTTGTTTTTTTTTCCCTTCCAGTAAAATACTAGCTCTGTGATAGCAGGTCTGTCTTATTCATATTTTTAAAATCAGATTAGAACAGCAACTGTCATATAAAGGTACTAATACATATCTGTTGAAAAAGTGAACCAATGATTTACATGAAGTTTAAAGTTTCTTTTTTTAATGATATAAATCAAAAGTTAAGGAAATTTTGGCTCAATTGGATTAAGTTGATTTGTCCTAACTATTTATCAGAAGAGAAATAATATTTACCAGACGTATGTTTCCTCAAATCTTGTTCTTAAAAAGTATTGATACCAATAAAAATTTATCCAGAATATCAAAAGAAAACAAGTCATTTAAAAAAGGGAAAATTAGAAACATATCTAAAGGAGATAAAAATATTATAGTTATCAGTTATAATATCTGATATTATGACAAATATATTTTAAAATTGTTTCACCTTCTGGCCAAGACACATTTACAGACACTAAACTTGCTCTTCCATTTCCACAGTAAACAATTATGAAACTATGAAAGATATAAAAGGTGACACTTTTCAGGTATTAGACAATGGGCAGCACAGCACCATGATCCTTAAGAAAGAAGAAATACATGAGGGGCTATCTAATGTTACTAGGCTCTCCCAACTATACCAAAGAGAGAAAGAGTCCATGCACAACATGGAGTCTTGTTAAACGGAGGAGAGAGAGAGAGTGGAGTCTGTGGCAGTAGAAGCAGCTGGAATTTATGGGAAAGGATTCTGGAAAAGAAAAGAAGATGTGTTGAGTAGGATACTCAGAGGTTTGTGAGGGGTACCCCTATCTGTTTTTGGCTGGCAGTTAGGCTGAACATATTCAGAGCAATACTCGATTAACTAGTCCTGGCAGAAAGAGGCTGCTAGAGACGTTGCTCATAGCTCAGAGATCAATTGGAGTTCCAGCCTGGCTAAAAATGGAGAAATCTAGGTAATCTCAGGCATTCATTTGAGATCTAAGAAAAGCCACATATTAGGAGTAAGGACCACAGTGTAGGGTCGGAGACATGCCCTAGAACTGAGGACTAAACATTTATAAAAGCTTTTTAAAATTAAAAGGATTCATCTGTAATTGAACTTCTTGCCAAACCAAACCAAACCAAACATCCTTTACAGGAATATAATGTAATCCAGAGCTCCTATAATACATAATCCCCAATATTCAATATAGAAAAATCACTAGACATGTAAAGAAGGAAATATCTATAATCAAGAAAAGATCAGCAAATATAGTCTCAAGATGACTGAGATGTTGACAAGAGACAAGGAATTTAAAACAATTACTAAAAATACTTCAGAAGTTGAACAGAGAAAAAAAAGAAATAAAGAATCTATTAATTTGTTACACCTCCTATAACAAAGTGTCATAAACCTTGTGGATTAAACAATGGACATGTATTGTTTCTCATTCTGGAGGCTAGAAGTCCAAGATCAAGGTATCTGCAGTATTGATTTCTTCTGAGGGCTGTGAGAGAGAATCCTTTCTACTCCTCTCACTTAGCTTCTGGTGGCTTGTTAATAGTCTGTGGCATTCCTGGTTTGTAGAAGCATGTTTCCAACCTCTGCCTTCATTTTCATATGACTTTCTCCCTCTGTGAATAGCTGTGTCCAAATTTCCTCTTTTGTAAGGATAATAGTCATATTGGATTAAGGTCCACCCAAGGACCTTATCTTAGCTTAACTAATTACATCTGTGATATCCCTGTTTTCAAATAAGGTCACATTCTGAGATACTAGGAGTTAGGACTTTAACATATGAATTTGGGAGAACATAATTCAACTCATAATAATAAATAATATATTTAGAATCTCAGCAAAGAAATTAAAACCATAAAAATAAAATGAAAATATATATTAGTTAAAGAATAATAAATGGAGTGATAATTGACTGGATGAGTTTAAGAGTAGATTGGAGAATTCAGAAGAAAAATCAGTTGATCTGAATGCAAACCAATAAAAATTCAATCTGAAACATAAAGAAATAAAGTTAAAAAAATAAACAGAACCTCAGTGACTTGTGGTGCAACGTCATTTAATCTAACATATATATAAATGGAGTTCCAGAAAGAAGAGGGAAAAAAATGAGCAGAAAAATATTTGATGTAATAATGGCCAAAAAATATCTTAAAAAACATAGGAAGATCCAAGAATCTCAGCAAATCCTAAGCTGGTTAATAAAGAAGAAACTACACCTAAGTACATCGTAGACAAATTACTGAAAATCAAAGATAAAGAATTAAAAATCACCAAAATGTAAGATAGAGTACATGCAAGGGAACAACAATGTGAATATCAGTTTCTTTTGATCAAAAACAATAAAGGCCAATTGAGAGTAGAATAGCCATTTTTTTAAGTATTAAAAGAAAAAAATTCAATCTATAATTTAATATCCAGAAAATATCCTACAAAAATAGAAAGTGAAGTAAAGACAACTAGACATAAGTTAAAAATGGGATTTGCCTCTTGCAGACTGTAATATATTAAATGCTGAAGGAAGGTCTTAATCCTGGAAAGAAACGATAGTAGATGGAAGCTTGGATACTCAGGAAGGCTATAAGAGCACCATATATGGTACAAAATAGTAAAGCCACAAATACCAATTTTTCTCAGGTAACATGTACTTTATATAATGCAATATTTAAAAAAAAAAAGCTGCTCAAATTAAGTGTTACAAAATCTATACTGTTTCAAGAACTTTCCAAATTAAGAAATATATATAGAAATGAGTCATAGAATCTTTTTTTAATTGAAGCATAATTAGCATACCATGTTATATTAGTTTCAGGAGTACAATATAATCCCATTCCTCAATGCTCATCAAGATAAGTGTTCTTTTTTTTAATTTAATTTAATTTTATTATGTTATGTTAGTCACCATACAATACATCATTAGTTTTTGATGTAGTGATCCACGATTCATCTTTTTTGTATAAAGATAAGTGTCCTCTTAATCCCCTTTATCTATTTCACCCATTCACCCCTCCCACCTCCTCTCTGGCAACCATCAGTTTGTTCTCTATATTTAAGAGTCTTTTTTTGTTTGTTTGTTTGTTTCTTTGCTTGCTAATTTTTTTTTTTAATTCCACATATGAGTGAAATCATAAAGTATTTTTCTCTGACTGATTTATTAAACTTAGCATTATATCCTTGAGGTTCATTCATGTTGTTGCAAATAAGAAGATTTCATTCTTTTTTTATGGCTGAGTAATATCCCATTGTGTGTGTGCACGTGCATGCACGTGTGTGTGTGTGTGTATCACATCTTTATTCATCTATCTATGGACATGTGATTTGTGCCTATACCTGGGCTATTATAAATAATGCTCCAGTAAACATAGGAGATATATATATATATATATATATGATCCTAGTAAATATAGGACATATACCTGTATGTGTGTGTGTATGTGTGTGTGTGTGTGTATATATATATATATATATATATATATATTTGAATTAGTTTTTTTTTTTTTTAATTTTCTTTGGGTAAATACCCAGTAGTGGAATTACTGGATCACATGGGAATTGTGTTGTTAATTTTTTGAGGAATCTTCATAGACTCAATATAATCCCTATCAAAATACCAATGACATTTTTCACAGAACTAGAACAAATAATCCTAAAATTTGTATGGGACCACGAACAGCCAAAGCAATCTTGAAAACGAAGAACAAAGCTGGAGGTGTCACAATCCCAGATATCAAGATATACTATGAAGCTGTAGTAATCAGAATAGTATGGTACTGGCACAAAAACAGACACAGATCAATGGAACAGAGTCCAGAAATAAACCCAGGCTTATATAGTCAATTAATCTATGACAAAGGAGGAATATATAATGGGGAAAAAACAATCTCTTCAACAAATGATGCTAGGAAAAGTGGACGGCAACATGCAAAAGAATGAACCTGGATCATTTTCTTACACCATACACAAAAATAAACACAGAATGAATGTGGGACTGAAAGCATAAAACTCATAGTTGAAAATATAGGCAGTGATTTCTTTGACATTGACTATAGAAACATTTTTCTAGATATGTCTCTTCAGGCAAGGGAAACACAAGCAAAAATAAACTATTGGGACTACACCAAAATAAAAACTTTTGCATAATGAAAGAAACCACCAACAAAACAAAATGGCAGCCTACTGAACGGGAGAAGATATTTGCAAATGATGTATCTGAGAAGGGGTTAATATCCAAAATATATAAAGAACTTCTACAACTCAACACCAAAAAATAATTCAATTAAAAGATGGACAAAGGGGCGCCTGGGTGGCTCAGTCGTTAAGCGTCTGCCTTCGGCTCAGGTCATGATCTCGGGGTCCTGGGATCGAGCCTCACATCGGGCTCCCCGCTCGGCGGGAAGCCTGCTTCTCCCTCTCCCACTCCCCCTGCTTGTGTTCCCTCTCTCGCTGTGTCTCTCTCTGTCAAGGAAATAAATAAAATCTTTAAAAAAAAAAAAAAAAAAGATGGACAAAGGACATACAGATGGCCAAAAAACACATGAAAAGATGTTCAACATCATTAATCATTAGCGAAAAGCAAATTAAAACCACAGTTAGCTATCACTGTGTACATGTAAACAGTAGAAAATTTCACTGAGTTTTACAGGTTGGTATTTGTATAGTAAGTCAATTGGTCCCTTTCTGAAATCCAGTAGAATTTTAATATGCTCAGAACTGTAAGAAATAATGGTAATTTTATATGTTGCAAAAGCATTATAGTTTTTCAGATTTGAAATCTGGATGAGGCCCCATTCATGATGCTGAAAGTTAAGCTGAATGTTTTGCAAGTGTTTACTGTGAACAATGAGTATACCTATTGTGCCTTGGTGATTCTTGATGACTGGGTGTGTACAAGGTAGAAGGGAACACTAGCATTTGCCTGCTACTTCTAATCTTATCAAATTGAAAGATATAACAACATTTTTTAAAAAAGAAAAAAAATTGTCATAGAGAGATTGAAGATAGCAAGTATAAGCATCTTCATTAAGGTATTTTGCTTTAAGAAGGAGTAAAGATGGGCGCCTGGGTGGCTCAGTTGGTTAAGCGACTGCCTTCGGCTCAGGTCATGATCCTAGAGTCCCGGGATCGAGTCCCGCATCGGGCTCCCTGCTCAGCGTGGAGTCTGCTTCTCCCTCTGACCCTCCTCCCTCTCATGCTCTCTGTCTCTCATTCTCTCTCAAATAAATAAATAAATAAAATCTTTAAAAAAAAAAAAAAAAGAAGGAGTAAAGATGTCAAAGTGGTAATTGGCAGTTAAAGCGGGGTCAAGAGATGTTAAGAAACAAAATCTCAAATGCACAGTTTTTTGAACCCCTCTCATAAGATTGGGCTTTAGGCCTAGAACACTTTCTTTCTAAGAGATGAGCTCACATAATCTGTTTCAGGTTTATCACTTGTATGGCAGTATCTCTCCCTGTTTCAGGCTCAGTGAGTATTAGTTTGCTTAAATTTAAATATCAGTTACCTTCAAGCATGTCCCAACTTTCAGTATTTCAGACTCCAAAGGTGAAGGGTCAGGTCTTTCTGGAACATGAGAAGGATGTGCATAGGCTACTCTCCATGGACCATTAGGAACACAGACCATGTGCACTTAAGTTGAGGATATTAGTATACATGGTAATATGTGAAAGAAGGACAATAGGCTAAATGACTGCTTACTCAGCCTTAAGCAGAGTGAAAAAGAAATACTCCGATACCACATTTCCTAGTTCCAGGCACATAAGCTGTGAAACTATGACATCCCCACTGAGAGATGGCCTTTCAGTGCCCTAAGTCTGATGAAAGCCAGGTTACAAGATACGTTGTTCATCATCTCAAAATGCAACATCATATAAATTTTCATCCTGTTTATTTCCATGGCTAAAGCTGGAAATCTTGTTACAAAAATTGGGACTATGTCACTAGGAAGTAGCATATCTGGAGAGTCTAAGCAGTTCATCATCACAATAGCTCTTTACCTTATCACACTCTGTTATTGTACCCACTGTGCTTTTCTGAAACTATCAAACAGATAGATAGATGATAGAAAATAGATAGATAGTAGATGGGTAAATAATTTTCTCTCCATTTTCACTATTTCCATAACAGTGCTCTATCTGCAGCAGCAAGAACCATGCCTAACACCTGGCAAAACCTGAGTGATCATTGAATAAATACATAGATGAAAGATAGAAAGAAACCAAGTTATTGCTGTAAAAAGTACAAAACATATGTCCTATTGGAAACACTTTCTGCTGTTTTTTTTTTTTTTTTTTTTTTTAATGAACTGAATCTTTAAGAAGCTTGCCCCATGACCCATGACCAGGGTCCAAATACACCAGGGGCCTAACGGAGCTAAGCAAAATCAATTTACATTCTGAATTCCAAGAATTGCCTAGGTAATATTGACAAATTTTAGTAGGGATTATATCAGTGTGAATTTGTAGATGGTTGCCTAGAGGGCACAAAGCATAATTTTAATGTTTGCCATATTGGTTGCCTAGGGGACATCCCATAAGTAATAATATGTTTAAAATATGTTAAAAATATGTTTAAAAAATATGTGGGTAGCCAGCTCTTGCTCTAATAGTTAACTGAGTAGGCTGAGGCAAACCCGGATCCAGAATTCATCCTTTAAAGCTAACTTCATGGAATGCATAGAAAGGTAGTCAAAGATTGTAGAAAAAAGCGGATCTATTTTGTATATCTAAATTTTGTCTCTGATAACATTCCTGTCATTTCTCATAAGCCCGTTTCTTTGTTTAGTGACTATTGATTACGAAGGACACACATACAGGATGAAATGGACAATACTGCACTTTCCCAAATGAGATAAAGACTTCAAGACTAGGGGAGAAGCCAAGGATGGTCTAGCATAATTACTAGCTGGTAAAGGATTCAGGATCCTGAGAGTAAACACTCTATACAATTGATACTAACTATCTTTACATTTCTATAATGTGTTTTGATAAACAAACAAAAAACACAACAAAACAAAGTCTCACCATTTTCCACTTCTCTTTATCAACTGGAATATGAATATTAAAAGTAGTAAAAGTGTTGAAGAAATTAATATGCAATATGCCCTGGTATTGTAGGGCCTCCATTTCTACAAAGTATTAAAATTGGTAAGGACATGTTGATGTTTAATCCACATTACTTTAGAAAATGAGATAATTAAAAGTTTATTAAGATACTATTTTGATCGTTTAACCAATATTCAACAAAGGAGATGATTTTCATGTTTATGGTGAAAAGAGGTTAGTGGTGTAACTTGATGGGCTCTGAGATAGACCTTCCTCAAACATATCTCTCTCATTAATACCTAAAATTCAGTAAGCAGAAATTTATACCTGAATCCTAAATATTGCTTTCTTTATGGTTCTTTCTTCCAATGCAAATGCATCTAAAATGGTACATGCACTACATTTCTTATACTTTAGTATATAGTGACTCTTAAGAGTGAAGCAAGTTAAACTACTTCAGAATTAATAAGGGTTTTTAAAAAAACTATACAGGTCTTCCTGTCCAAACTACATATCTATACTCATTATATTTATTTTACCTTGGATAAGAGGTCTAGAACATGAGAAGACTAGACATCTGAAGAGAGTATGTGTTGATGGTAGGGTAAGGATAAGGACACATGGAATGACATCATCAAAATTTGCCTCTCTATTGCCCCACATTTCAGTTTTGACTAGGTTGGAATCTGTCATTAGACACAACTGAAAAGTTTAGATATCTGTGTTTAGGAGTGGAGTGAGTAGGGGGCTCCTGGATGGCTCAGTCGGTTAAGTGTCTGCCTTCAGCTCAGGTCATGATCCCAGGGTCCTAGGGTGGAACCCTGTGTCAGGCTCCCTGCTTCTCCCTCTGCCCCTCCCCTGTATTTGTGTTCTCTCTCTCTCTCTCTCTCCCTCTCTCGCTCAAGTAAATAAATAAAATCTTATTTAAAAAAAAGAAGTGGAGTGGGTAGGGAAGAAGAAAAATGATAAATAGAAGCATTAAAGATATGATGTGGGTTTAAAAGGATGTCATGAAACACCTTCTGATATTACATTTTAATGAAAAAGTTGTCAGGTTTTTAACTACAAATTAGATCCTCAATTTTTGAAGAAATCTCTACTTCGTGATACTTCAGGGGGAAAACGATGCCTCAAATACCACATGCTTTCTTTCATTAGTACCAAAAGAGTTGAAATAAAAATTTTCTGTCCAAATATAGTTATTTTAATTATTTTCATGATAGTTTCTATTCTTAATGTCAATTGGAAGTCACAGTGAATATTTGTAACCACTTTGGAGATCAATCTAAATTTATTGGTGGTGTTTCTTGCTAATAGCAAGCATATAATTGAGATACTTAGTCTCGGTGCACAGCATACATTCAACATTCCATTACGGCCTAAAATGAGCCAGGATTTTACCCTATGAAATTGAGAGACAATTCTCAAATATCAATAGATGATATTTTATTTGAAAACTTTGGATGTGTTTAGAGCCCCATTTAAAATTCGGAAGATTACCATTACTATAACTTGTTTGTTATTTGCTAATGAAACAAAGAAATTAAATGTGTAGAACTTATAATATGACTGGAATAACCTTTGCTCTGTTTAATATTTCAATTTGATATTGTCCTAGATTGTGTTCCCTGGAAACAGATTATCAGTCTGTTATAGGTTGAGTTGCATTTGAGGAGTTTATCAGGGAGTTCTCTCAGGAGACGCACTTGTGAAGAGGCTGAAACAGTGTTGGGAGGAGGGAGAGCTGATCCATCATGTAGTGGGAACTGATACTCGAGCTAATCCTAGGATCTGGGGGAATCCTATTGCCAGCAGCTGATATCTACTCTGAAGAATGACAAGGAGGGTTATGTTTGGTGGTAAGGACAATCACCAGAGTGTCTCTTGAGGCTCCCAATTTAAACAGTAAGTCGGGATGCAGCAGCCGTGAGAAGGACATAGTCACTGGTGGTTTCTTGGTCTTAGTCATCGGTTGCTATCTGAGAACAAAAGAATTCTGGAATTGATGGTGGACAATGAGGATGAAGAGTATCTGTTTTAGCACTTAGGTCAACTGCAGCACAGAAGCATTAATTTATTTATTTAACCTTAACTTTATGTTTCCCCAAGAAACAATACCAAATCAAGGTCCTGGACAAGCTGTAATTTTACTTTAACAAGCAAGTGGATCTGGGCAATGCAGGAGGGAGACCAGAAGACTTTAGGAAATGAAACAGTTTAAGAGAATTGTGATATAAAATACTTTGGTGAATTGAGGAGCTGGAAGGCGATTTGTATGTTTATTTGATTCAGCCACCTCCTTTAAGGAGTGAGGAAACTATGCCCAGAAAAAATAAGTGACAAAGATATACCTTATAGTAATTGCAGAACTTAGACAAGAATTCAGGTTCTTTGTTCACTTAGAGTTCTTACCTCTGAACATTCTCAAGAAGGAAATTGTTCCAAAATGATGGGAACTACTG
The DNA here is from genome assembly GCF_004348235.1 of Phoca vitulina. Lineage (NCBI taxonomy): Eukaryota > Metazoa > Chordata > Mammalia > Carnivora > Phocidae > Phoca > Phoca vitulina. The sequence continues at coordinate 47,885,982 of NW_022589706.1, forward strand.
TAATTATAACATTTTTAAAGGAAAAAAATCAAGGTAAAACACATTAAATTATATCATCATTTCATCTATACTTGTGTTACATTACAACCTCAGTGAACATATTATTTTTTTTAATTTTCTTGCTTATTTTTTGAGCATATTTATGGTACCAACTGACGCACTTTTATACTGGGAACATTACATGTAGAACTTGTTGTTTTTATATTACATTTGACTGCTTTATGTTGGCCAGTATTAGAAATAACAATAATTTTAATTTCTTAAAAAAACCACTATCAACCTTTATGGTTACAGTGATAGGATAGCTATGGTCTTTATTCAGAATTAAATATGTAATGAGTGTTCTTCTAGAACCCTGAACAAATTAGATGGACATGAAAATGTGAAGAAAAGGGAAAAAAAGTTGGTTTTGTAATACATTAAATTGTGAGACATGAAAAACCAAACACTTTGACTATCTTCCCAACTCCTCATCCCCAATATTATGTCAGACCTGCACAGTGATATTTTTCTTCCTTGCTCTCTTAGGAGCATGTTTTATGATTTCTGAAAATGTGCCATGGTCCCTGAAAAGTGAGTTGCCACAAGCAGCAGAGGACACTTTCACCCTTGTTTCCTCTCTGTATCTAAACCTTCCTGCACAGGCAGCCTTGCGACTTACAAAGTTGACCAAGTCACCCCCTCTGCTATTGCATTATTTTCGTGTTGTGCTCTGCTTCCTGTGTTTTAATAATAGGAAGCTGGCTAGTGATTTGTCAAGTTATGGATCAATGACCTCATTTAGAATTCAAGACTAAAATACATTTTGTTCTGACTTCTTATTACAAAACACTCATTTCAAAAGTGTTACTTGGTTGACTCTTTGCTCAGCTGGTTAAGAAAATCCAAGGTAGTTACGTTGTCCTGGAAGAAATTCTCCTTACACCAGAATGCAGAGTCCTAAATCCATGAATTCTCTGTTGCTTAAGAGACTAAAAAGGTGAAAGTAGATGGGCGCCTGGGTGGCTCAGTTGGTTAAGCGACTGCCTTCGGCTCAGGTCATGATCCCGGAGTCCTGGGATCGAGCCCCGCATCGAGCTCCTGGCTCAGCAGGGAGCCTGCTTCTCCCTCTGACCCTGTCCCCTCTCATGCTATTTCTCACTCTCTCTCTCTCTATCTCAAATAAAAAAATAAAATCTTTAAAAAAATAAATAAAAAGGTGAGAGTTTCAGTGCTGATTGTTTATCAACTAGCAAAAGTGTCATTATATGTCATCGAGAGAGAAAGAGAATTTGAAAGAGATAAATATTTATGCCACTTTACAAAGTAGGGAGAGTTTCTGAGTTCCCTAAACAATATCCAAATTGTATCACTTTTTGAGGTAGGCTGTTTAAAGCAATAATACAATGTGTAGATACTCCAAAGGTAACTGCTCTGCCTATGCCTGTGCGAAAGCATAATTTTTCTCTTGAGGTTTGTGCAAATATATTTTCTTTCTTTGCCAGCAAAGTAACAGCTTCAATCAATTTCTCTTTTAGCTTATATAAGAGATACTGATTAAAATAAGGTTGATTCACAGATGGAACATGAAGCACACTGTTCCCCCTGGATATTAAAGGACAAACAAACAAGGTCTCTTCAGACTTCAGTTTTCTGTCAGAATGATCAGAGAACGGTAACTGAATGGCATCCATTAGGGAGAATTCAAGGCCAACTACGGCAATAGGTTTTGGTAACTGCCTGAGAGTATCTCATGGGAACTATGAGACTCTGACAAAACAGGGCTGTCTTCTTGTCATGTCAGGCATCTGAATGATGGCCTTTACTTGGGACTGACATTTGGGTGATTAACTATATTTTGAACTTTTGTACTTGTTCTTTTTTGTCATGTTTTCATTCTTAGTCAAAGAGAGGTAACACCTTGCCTCTGTGATATGGTGTGCAGCGTTTTAACATCTGTTCCAGACTTTTTTCTTGACTACACCGGATTCTAGATGGTCTAACATACTAGAAATATTACCCAACTTCTGACCTTTAATTCTGATCAGTTGTCAAGGCTTAATCACTGCTATTTCTTTAAACTTTTCAAATCTCTCTTTCCCTCTGCCACTCCTCCCTCTCTGTCTCTCTCTCCCTCTCTCATTTCCTTTGAGTTATTTTAGCCCATAACTTATGACCTGAATTATGTCAATAGCCCCCTATCTGGTTTCTCTGCCTCGGGCTGCCTCCCCTTCAAGAGGTTTCTACACCATAGTCAGAGTGGTCACTCAAAATTTCAGCTTTGGTTGTGTGACCCCAATGCTTGAAACACTTCAATGACTGCATCATTTTGTTGTTGCTGTTTTAGGTTTGACTCATTAAAATGATGTGAAAATTCTTTATTTTTTGGCCCAGGCTTGCATCTCTAGCTTTCTCTCTCATTCATCTCTCTGCTCTAACTCTTGCCCTACTTAATGACTTGCAATTCCACAAACACAATACAGCCCCTCTCACCACTCTCATTTACAGGACAGTCCCTTTGTTTGAAATTCCTTTCTGCTTGGATAACTCTTATCTGCTTCAGATTTATTGTTACATTTTACTTCCTTAGGGATTGTTTGGGGGTGGGTATTTTTCCGTGACTAGATGGGGTGGCTTTCCTGTGGCTACCGAAGCCCATGTTCTGTGTTCACTACTATAGTTGGACTACTAGCAAGTTGTTCTGTAATTGCTCCCTTGCTCTCTCAGCTATCTGACAAATTCCTTCAGAGTAGGAAGTTAGTGTTCTAGAGCTGAGTGATCCAAGGGAATATGAGAGGAAATGAAATCTGTGTGGTAGCTGGCAGGTCAGGTGGGGCCTTGTGGGCTGTGGAAATTTTTCAGGTGAGATGGAAGCAATTGGAGGGTTTCTAGTAGGAGAGAGGACTGGAGCAAAAGATGTCTGTATGGGCGTCAACAAAATATACTGATACTTAAGCAGAGTAAATAAGAGAAAAATAAATCGATCCAGACATATTATGAGAATTTTTAGGATATAAGGATAAAGAAAAGAAAAACACAAGAAACAACAACAACAACAAAAATCAGACATTATCAGAGAAGAAAAAAGGACAACAAACAAAAACAATAATTAAAACAAAACTGATACCATAAAAGAAATAAAATTAGATTGACATTCAAATTTTGTTTAGTAAATACTAGAAGACATTAACTTATTTTCTTTTGTTAAATTATGTTTGCATAATTTGGTCATGATTCAATATTCTTTTAATGTAGTTTTAGTTTGGGTGTTTTGTATTTTATATATGCTAATAAGGGAAATTGTTCTGTAATTTTCTTTTCTCAAGTTATTCTTGCTTTTTTTAAGTATCAACATTATCTTAATGTCATAGAATGAAGTGGTAAGAGTTCCTTTTCTGTGGCCCAAAGGAGCTTGTATAAAAGATGAACTTTTACTTCCTTAAATGTTAAAATTTAATAAGGGATGTTTTCCAACTCATCCTGAATTGTTTTGTTAAACGATATATTTTGATGATTTTTTCCATTACATCTAAATCTAAAATTTATTAATATTTGTTTATAATATCAACTTATTTTTTAATGTCTGCAGAATAGAGAGTAATGTACCCTTATTTTTATTACTGATAAATATCACTTTCTTCATGTTTGTTTGTTTTATTTTATTTTGGTCATTCCAAAGAATCTGTCTTTGGCTTTGTTAATGCTCTTGCACGTTTGTTGTATATTTCAATTGTTTTCTTCTGTTAAGTTTATACTCTCCCTTCTATGGGCGGGGAGGTGGGGGCGGGTAGGTGGGAGGTGATTAGTTTGCTGGTTTTTTCTCTCTCTCTCTTTTTTATATAATGGCTTAGTTTTCAACCTTTATTAATGGTGTATTTAAGGCTGTACATTTCCATTGAAGCACACCTTTGGTTGCACTTAATATTTGACATGTAGTAATTTTCTTATTATTTAATTGAAATATTTTGTAATTTCCATTGAATTTCCTTTTTTTGATTCACATAATTTATGTTATTTTGAAATGTCTTCCCTATGTGTGCTTGAAAATGTGACATTTATGGTTGTTGAGCGTAGAGTTCTATAACACAGTAATGATGTTCTGTTAAGAATGTTTTTAAAATTTATCTAAAATGAAATTTTCTGCTTTTTCCAATGATTACTGAAAGAAGAGAGTTAATTAGTACTATAATTATAAATTGATTTCTCTTACAACTTTTCCAGTATTTTATTTACTTCTGAGATCGTATTATTAGGGGTATTGAACCTTTTATCATTTTGAAGTGACTTTTGAAGATTTTATTTATTTGAGAGGGAGAGAGCATAAGCAGGGAGGGGGCAGAGGGAGTGGGAGAGGGACAAGCAGAGTCCCTGGCGAGCATGGAGCCCAATGCAGGGCTCCATACCAAGACCCTGAGATGATGACCTGAGCCAAAGTCAGACGCTTAACTGACTGAGCCACCCAGGTGCCCCTGAAGTGACTCTTAAATGCATTATATGATTTGTAGGAAACTATTTAAATTTTTAAGTATTTTACTTGATTTTTCAAGTTTGAAATAAATCTATTTCAAAATTAATTTAAAATTGGTTTGCTAAACACACAGTTTCTGCAGTTCCCACAAGGAAGTTTCTTAGCTCACAGGGCTATCTTAGGCAGTGCATCCAGAAGAATATTGGGTCAAAAACCTCAGCTTGATAGCAGGCTAATATTAGGCATAGCTCTTCATCAGAAGTTTTTGAAGTAGCCATTCAGCAGATAGCTCAGGTACAAGGAGATGTAATTCAATACCTTCTCTCGTTTAAAAGCCCCATGCTTCTCAGGAGCTAATATGCATAATGACTTTATACACATACAAAGGATCCCTGCAATGGTCATGTCAATTACAAGAGTCACTGTACTTAGGGAAGCCAAAGTTCAGAATCCCTCTGACAGTCCAGAAGCAATTCATAAATCAGGGAATATTTTTCACATAAATACTCCTACTTAGTATATAACTGACTTTTTATATTTCTCATGAGAGAGAGCCAGATGCAAAAGAGTTAGCCAAATGTTGAATGTTTCCAGCAGAGACAAGGGTTTGTTAATTATGGGGACCCACTAGCTCATGTTGGACTAGCTCATGTAGAACTATTGCCTCATGTTGTTCAGGTCTCAAAGGCCCATGGCTAAGGAAATACTTTATTTTCCTGAATTTTGAGAATTGCATTCACTCATTCATTTAAAAAAAATAGCAATATTGAGCATATGCTATTTGTTAAATCTTTTTCTAGACTAAGGGGTTAGTCAGGGAATAAAACATCATATTCTTATAGAAAACAAAAGAAGGTTGTTGAGAGACAAATGAGGTGGGATGTCTGGAATAGATCATTTACACCTGCTGATTAAACATAAGGAGGGGTTTTATGTAAATTCTTGGAGACAAGGATGTGAAACTGGGAGTTCACAGAAATTAAAAGGTAAAAGAAGGCAATAAAAGATCCTATGAACACATAGAATAGTCTGAATTCATAGGAAGTGTTAGCAGGGGCTTTCTTATATTCTGGTTCCTACTATGAGAATTATGGCAGACTAATTCTGACTGAAAGGCCACAAATAGGATGACAGGTATGCAAACATCAGTCATGGAAGCGTAGATGCACCCATGCTTCCTCAGCCATCTACATATGTGTATGTGGTCTTGAAATAGCAAACTCATCCCATTCCAGGTGAAAAAAGCGCTGATCCCTCAAAGAAAAGTCTTTTAATTTTAACATCTAAAGATCTAAAGTGTTTGATTAAGAAAAACATTTACTGATAAAGAGATCAATCCAACAAGAAGATATAACATTTGTAAATATTTAAGCACCCAACATAGGAGCACTTAAATATTTAAAGCAAATATTAACAGACCTAAAGGGAGAAATAGACAGCAATACAATAATAGTAGGGAACTTCAATACCCCACTTACATCAATGCGTAGATCATCTAGACAGAAAATCAGTAAGGAAATATTGGCCTTCAATGACACATTAGACCAGATTGACCAACAGATATTTACAGCACAGTCCATCCAAAAGCAACTGAATACACATTCTTCTCAATTGTGTTTGGAACATTTTCCAAGATAGATTATATAACAGGTCACAAAACAAATTTTAATAAATTAAAAAGAATTGAAATCATATCAAGTCTTTTATCTGACTGCGGTGGTATGAAACTAGAAATTACTTTCACAAATAAAACTGGAAAACTTACAAATATGTGAAGATTAAACAACATGCTACTAATTGGGACAATTAAGAAAACAAAAAAAATAAGTTAAAAAATGCCTTCTATAAATATGCCTTGAGACAAATGAAAATGGAAATGTAACGTATCAAAATGTATGGGATGCAGCAAAAGTAGTTCTAAGAGGGAAGTTCATAGTGATAAAGGCCTACTTTAAGAAACAAAAAAAGTCTAAAATAAACAGCATAGCTATACACTTCAAAGACTTTAGAAAAGAAGAACAAATGAAACTCAAAGTTAGAAGGAAATAATGAAGATTAGAACAAATAAAATAGAGACTAAAAAGACAATGGAAAAGATCAGTGAAACTAAGAACGTGTTCTTTGAAAAGAAGAACAAAATGTACTAACCTTTAGCTAGATTTATTCAGAAAAAAAAGAGACAGGATTTAAATAAGTAAAATTAGAAAGGGAAGAGGAGATATAACTGATACCACAGAAATACACAAAGGGTCATAACAGACTGTTATGAACAATTATATATTAATAAATTGGACAACCTATAAAAATAGATAAATTTCCAGAAACATATAACCTGCCAAGAATGAATCATGATGAAATAGAAAACTGAAAAGGCCAATTACTGGTAAGGAGATTAAATCAGTAATCAAAGCTCCCAACCAATAAAAGCCCAGGACCTGATGGCTTCACTGGTGAATTCTATCAAACATTCGAAGAATACTAGTCTTTCTCAAACACTCCCAAAAAATAGAAGAGGAATTCTTCCAGACTCATTTTACAAGGCCAGCATTACTCCAATGCCAAATCCAGAGAAGAATAGCACAGGAAAAGAAAATACAAGCCAATATCCCTGATGAACATAGATGTAAAACTCAACAAAATACCAGCCAACCAAATTTAACAGTATATTAAAAGGATTACACATCATGATCAAGTAGAATTTATTCAGGGGTGCAAGTATAGTTCATCATCTGCAAATCAATCAGTGTGATATGCCACATTAACAAAATGAAGAATAAAAAAATATAACTTCACTCATTTTTGGAATTTAAGAAACAATATAAACAAAGGAAAAAAGGTGAAAGAGAGAGACTAACCAAGAAACAGGCTCTTAACTATGGAGATCAAACTAATGGCAATCAGAAGGGAAGGGATGGGTGAAATAGGTAATGGGGATTAAAGAGTACACTTATCATGATGAGCAATATATAAAATTGTTGTTTAAAGGTATAAAATTGTAAAATCACTATATTGTACTACTGAAACCAATGTAACACTGTATGTTAACTATACTGGAATTGAAATAAAAAAACTTAAAAATTTTAAAAAATTATATGATCATCTCAGTAAATGCAAAAAAAATCCATTTATGATAAAAACTCTCAACAAATTAGGTATAGAGGGAATGTACATCAACATAGTAAAGGGCCTGACAAGCCCACAACTGATAACATACTCAAAGGTGAAAAGATAAAAGCCTTTCCTCTAAGATCAGGAAAAAAACAAGATGTCCACTCTCACCACTCTTATTCAACATAGTATTGGAAGTCCTACCCAGAGCAATTAGGCAAGAAAATGAAATAAAGGGAATCCAAGTTGGAAAAAAAAAAGAAGTAAATCTGTCACTATTTGCAGATGACATGATATCATTATAAAAACCCTGCAGACTCCATCAAAACAAATAGAGTAAAGTTGCAGGATACAAAATCAAAATTCAAAAATCCATGGTTTTATACACTAATAATGAACTGTCAGAAAGAGAAATTAAGAAAGCAACCCCATTTACAACTACATCAAAAAGAATAAAATACCTAGGAATAAACATAACCAAGGAGGTAAAAGACCTGTATATTGAAAACTGCAAAAATTAATGAAAGAAATTGAAGACACTAATACATGGAAAGCTACTCCATGCTCATGGTTTGGAAGAATAAATATTGTTACAATGTCAATAATACTCAAAGAAATCTATAGATTAAATGCAATTCCTATCAAAATCCCAATGGACTTTTTCATAGAAATAGAATAAACAACCCTAAAATTTGTATGGAACCATAAAAGATGCTGAATAGCCAAAGCAATATTGAGATAGAAGAACAAAGCTAGAAGCAAGACAATCTCTGATTTCAAACTATATTACAAAGCTATAGTAATTAAAACAGTATGCTATTGGCATTGAAACGAACATATAGATCAATAGAACAGAATAGAGAGCCCAGAAATAAATCTGTGCATATATGGTCAATTAAATTATGAAAAAGGAGCCAAGAATATACAATGGGAAAAGGGGCTAATATCTAAAATATATAAATCATACAACTCAATAACAATAACAATAAAAAAAAAGATCTGATTAAAAAATGGGCAGAAGACATTTTTCCAAAGAAGACATATAGATGGCAGACAGACACAAGAAAAGATGCCCTACATCACTTATCATCAGGGAAATGCAAATCCAAACCACAATGAGCTATAACCTCATAACTGTTAGAATTGTTATTATCTAAAAGACTAGAAATAAGTGTTGGTGATAATGTGGAGAAATGGAATAATTGTGCACTCTTGGTAGAAATGTAAATTGGTACAGAAACTATGGAAAACAATATGGAGGTTCCTCAAAAATTTGAAAATAGAACTACCATATGACCCAGTAATTCCATTTATGGGTATTTATCCAAAGAAGATCAAAACACTAATTTGAAAGTATATATGCACCCCCACATTCATTGCAGCATTATTTACAGTAGCTAAGATATGGAAACAATCTCAAGTGTCTACTGATGGGTGAATGAATGAAGAAAGCCATAAAAAAAGAATAAAATCTTGCTACTGTGACAGCAGAGATAGACTTCAAGGGCATTATGCTAAGTGAAATAAAGCAGACAGAAAAGGTCAAATACCACATGATGTCTCTTATATGTGGAAAAAAATATATATATGTATAAATCATAGATACAGAGAACAGATTGGTGGCTGCCAAAGGTGAGGGGGCAGGGCAAGGGTATGGAAGAAATGGATAAACCATTTTGTTTATATTTAAGAAAAAGGAAAATAATAAACATCTGTATGTTTTTTATAAAACAGTTTCTGAGCAATTTGGGAACTATTTCATAAAAATTTGAGGTTAAAAATATTAACCTTTTCTTATAAAAGCCACTGTCACTAAATATATATAAAGGATCCATTGGTATTTGAATTCTTTCTAAGGCAGTTATAAAAATTCTGGAAAAGAGAATGTTTAGATATCATTAAGACTACATATTCTAAAAAAAAAAAAAAAAAAAAAAAAAAGACTACATATTCTAAATTTGTTGAATTTTCACAGGTTTCTGTGAAAGGACCAGATATGGCTAAATTATTAGAATATTAAGGAATTCTGTAAAATTATTAGAATATTAAGGAATTCTGTAAAATTGAGACAAATTTTCTGTATTCTAAAGATTCAGTGTTAATAAACAGAGATTGAATTTTGCTGTAGTCACAGCTTAAGTGACAGAGTTTGGAACATGACCTGAGTATTAAAAGACTTGACCTTCATTCTGTAGGCCATAGACAGTCACAGAATATTATAAGCAGGTGAACAACATGATCAGACTTGCATTTTTCAAAGATCCCTCAGTCAGGAGCATGGAAGAATAGGAGGTGGCAAGACTACAGACTAGGACACAATTCAGTGCAATGAACAATCTATTGAGAGATTGTTCCATTGAAAGGATGGGATCTAGAGATAAGATGCAAATTATCAGGATAAAATAACTTGAGAAATAGTAAGAAAATATTAAAAAGGTAAAACCAAAGAGAGATTCAAAGGCAAGTCTCAGTCATCATTTAGATTTGAGAAGGAAATATATTTAGCACAAACAGACAAGAAAGCAAGATTATTTTGGAATGTTTCAATTTGGGAGTGTAGGTGCAGAGTAAGTAAAACAAGTTGGACTAATGAGGAACTGAAGTGAAATGTTGAAGCATTTTGCCATTAGAACTAAAAAGCATTTGGGGTGCCTGGGTGGCTCAGTCGTCAAGTGTCTGCCCAGAGTCCTGGGATCAAGTCCCACAGCAGGCTCCCTGCTCAGCAGTGAGTCTGCTTCTCCCTCTACCCCTCCCCCCTGATTGTGATCTCTCTCTCTCTTTCATGCTCTCTCTTTCTCTCAGATAAATAAATAAAACCTTTAAAAAAAGAAAAAAAAGAAGAACTAAAAACATTTAAAAATAAAAGACAAGGGGTGCCTAGATGGCTCAGTCAGTTAAGCTTCTGTGACTCTTGATTTTGGCTCAGGTCATGATCTCAGGGTCATGGAATGGAGCTCCATGCTCAGCATTTAGTCAGCTTGTCCCTCTCCCTCTGCTCTTCTCCCAGCTCACGTGCTTTGTCTCTCTTACTCTCTCTCAAATCAATAAATAAAATCTTAAGAAAAAGAGAATAAAACCCAAAAGTGGCAGGGAATTTTGACTGAAGGGAAAGTCCTATAACTGGAGATCTCTAAGAAATTGAAAAAAAGTTGTTGACTAAGTAAGAGTATGGAGTATTTGGAAAGACTGAAGTAACGGTTACAAACTCAGGTGTTAACAGTGGCCATCCTAATAATATAAAACAGGCCTTTGCTTATTTTAGGAATAATAATGTGCTTTATAGCCACAAAGAAATATGTATATTTCTTTACTCCCATTTATATGTATTCATATTTATGTTTGTTTATATATTTATTTTTATCAATATATATCTTTCCTCCTATTTATATTTATTCATATTTTCATATATACATGGGAAGTAGAAATGCAAGCATAGTTTTTTTTGATCCCTGTGAGAGGATGTAATCAAGAGTAGTGGGGAATGTGGTGAGCTGCTCCGGGTATGACATATCTAAAGGAAGAAAGAAGTACTTAAATCAAACCTGTTGTCATGGAGAAGTTATCTCAACAGGGATTGAGAGTATGAACTTTGCATCCAGATGATCTATGTGCATGCCTATCTTTGCCCCTTATTAAGCAGTGACCTCTTGCAAATCACTGAACCCCTTTTGTCAGTTTCTTTGTCTGTAAAATAGAGTTACTAATATGTCTTACCTCATAGTGCTTTTATTACTATTAAATTTCTCAATTCACTGTAAACACTTAGAAATGAACCTGGAGCAAAGTGGGCGCTCATTAAACAAATACAGGGTTTTTTGGTAAGTAAATGTTTTCTTGTGAGACAAACTGAAGTACTGGTAGTAGTTGTTTGGAGCATTAAAATGGGAAGGATTGGATATAAACTCAAAAGACCCAAGAAGGGATTTGAAGGACATTTTATATAAAATTCCAGAAGTTGGAGTTTTATGAGTATAATATAGTTCAGAATATGGCCCTTTGAATGATTTGTTGAAGTTAATTATGGGTGAAATTGCAAGGAATTTTTGGGACTAAACTTTGTCTTCTATTTGGAAGTAGAAGTATTCGCGATCATAGGCTTTTTCTCTCAATGTTTCCTGTGAGTGCATGTATGTGTGTATGCATACGTGTGTGTGTGTGTAGCCTCTTATATTATAGAATACATTTTTAAAAGATCAAAGAGAAAATAAATAGTTCTAATTTCTGAGATAATGCAAATTAACTTTTAAAAAATATTGTATGAATTATTAGGTTGTTTATTACACGGGATTTGGAATTTTTTTTTCAGATTGTGAACTTAAACTTTTGAGAGAAAAGGAGCATAAATACTTTGCAACTCAAAAAAGAATTTCACATATACCATAGAAACAATGACTTCTTGATATCAAGCTGGTTGAGACTGGTGTTGAAACTGAAAAAGAAAGAAAGCTTTTTGTTTTTCATCTGCTGTATGTATTCTCTGGTCAACAATGATGACCAACAATTATAGTATTGCCAATGATCTTCAGAAAGATTCATCCTAATCAGGAAGTAAATTATTTTATAAACATATTACAGAAGTGCTGGACAAGTAAGTTATGTAATTCAGCAGGAGATTAGCTAAGACTTAGCATATAGGCTGAGTTGAAGAAGACTCATGATTGTTCGGTTTGTTTGAAATAGTTTTCATTTTCCCTTGATATTAATCCCATTTTTAATGAATTCCAGTAGCTGCCAAGTATAATGTTTTAATATTGCAATTATACCTTTCCAGAATCAGAAGTAATGTACAAAGTGATTTTAATCTGCTCAAATCAATATGATGACTTTTTAATTGAATATTTTAGTTTGTTGAGCTAATACGTATTTTAAAGTGTGTATTTTTCTAGCATATTCTTGTAAAATGATTGAAGCATTATAGAGATTTTGAAGCTTAGTGTTCTCTGTTCCATTAACTGGCCACATTTAGTGAAGTATGGAGTAATGGAATACTTTTTTTTATTTTTTTTTAGTTAAATATGCAATTGCTACCAGAGACTAGCTATTTTCAAAACAATAATATAATCACTGCAATTTTGGTTTGATTTTCCTGTAATTTAAATTTTAAAACAGAAAGTAAGAAAGCTTGTTAGCTTATACTGGGAAATACTATTTTGTGGCATTTATTTTTTTCTCACTATATTAAATTCAAGAATGTACCTTTTGAAATTTTCTTTTTTTTGTAAATAAAATTCATTATCTCAACTCAGCTTCCAAACAAAACTAGTCTCTTCAGAAATTTGCAATAGTTTATTAAATTTAAATCACTAGTCTGTACAATTAATAATACCAAAGAAGCAATATTAGTATATCAGAAAAATCTAAATATAAAAATAGTATTTCTATCATAAAAGCCCCTGAAATATTCTAAAACTATATACTGTTTTGTATTATTTGTGTGATGTGGAATTGTCCTGAACCCTTCTCTGTGTGATTCAAAATGCTAGAATGAAAACCTCATTTCTGTTATGGAGGAATTTTCTGAGGTATCAAGAAAGTGCATATTTTTGTAAAGGCAAAGCTTTCCACAAAACAAATATGTTCTCTATGCAGCTAGGCATCAGGTGGGAACTGCAGGACCAAGCAACTTAGTTGCCGAAAAATGATTCATAGACTTTGATGTTGCCAAGTTCTGATTACCACATTGAGAAAATCATGACAAAAAGCCGGGATTGCTTTATTGGTGGGAGCACTGGACAAGTAAACATCATGGCCATCTGACAGACATTTGTTCATGAAACTTGTTCATGAGACACTCCCATGAGTAACAAAAATACTGGGAATTACTTTGTTAAGAAGGAAAGGATACATATATAACATCTATCCACATATGATATGCATATACACATATATATGTATACATGCAAATACATATATATTATGCATATATGTATGTGCATACATATATGGGATACATATATAATATAGGTATATATGATATACATACATATTATAGACATATATGATACGCATACATATATGTGTGTGCATTAATGGGTACATATGTGCATATGTACACATGTGTGTTTATATATCATGCATGTGTATGTTGTGTATATATGCATGTGTGCATGTATATGTATCGTGTGTGTATATATATGCATAATATATATACATATATATATATATATGATTTTTTCTGAATAAATTGATGAGTGAACACACATAGCTGTATGGTTGGGGATTGGGAAACATGCCACAAACCCTGGGATGGTTTAGCCAGCCACCTGGGTTCTAGTTAACACTTCACATCCCATACATATCAGGTAAATATGAATGTTAGATTACCTCATTTGGGCTTGGAGAGACCAGTTATGCATGGTATAATCTTTTCCTTTATTTTTTTTTTAAAGTTGACATCTTATTCCAATTAATGCTTTCAAATTCAGAATGTATTTTGGGCACTTCATTAATTGTTCTTCTAAGGCATTATTTTAAGCACTGCATTATCTGAATATATAAAATAAGCTTCATTTAAGTGACATTTTACCTTTAGAATTTAGATTGTTCCACATCTTTGGAATCTTAAATAATACACCATGAACCGATGAACCAATATCATGGAAAATTTCTTAGAACATATTTCTGGAAGTGTAATTACTGATCATAATGTAAGTATATCTAATGCTCTGGATACATGTTGCTCCGTCGCTTTATTTATTTATTTATTTATTTATTTATTTGCATTTCTTTCAAGTTTTTATTTAAATACCAGTAAATTAACATATAGTGTAATATTAGTTTCAGGTGTAGAATTTAATGATTCATTCCTTACACATAACACCCAGTGCTCATCACAAGTGCCTTTCTTAATACCCATCCCTCTGTTTGTCTCCCCTCCAGTAACCCTCTTATTGTTCTCTTTAGTTAAGAGTCTATTTAATGGTTCGCTTCTCTCTTCTTTTTTTGGCCCCCTGAACATCTGCTTTCTTTAAATATTTTTTTTAAAGATTTATTTATTTATTTGACAGAGGGAGACACAGCGAGAGAGGGAACAGAAACAGGGGGAGTGGGAGAGGGAGAAGCAGGCTTCCCGCCGAGCAGGGAGCCTGATGCGGGGCTCAATCCCAGGACCCTGGGATCATGACCTGAGCCGAAGGCAGACGCTTAACTGACTGAGCCACCCAGGTGCCCCTGCTTTCTTTAAATATTAATACAATTTGTAATCTCACACATAATATATATGAGTGACTCTGTTACTATTCCCCATGCCTGTTTGGGATTTAATATATTTTAAAAAAAGGCATTTCACATCAATAGGGAAAAAGGCCCACTTAATATTTCTGAAATACACTTAGTATTACAGAAATGAATGGATTTTATATGAACTGCATTACTTTTTATTCAGAAAAATGACAATTATTTAAAAACATAGCTAGCATTAACAATAAATCATGGAACACTACATCAAAAACTAATGATGTAATATATGGTGATTAACATAACAATAAAAAATTTAAAAAAAAACAGGAAAAGAAAAAAATATAGCTAGCATGAACTAATATTATCACTTTAGAAGAATTTCACAACTAAAATTATGTGGGATTTATTCCTGGGTTGCAAGCGTGGTTCAGTATTCACGAATCAATCAATGGGACACATCACATCAATAACAGAAAGAATAAGAACCACATGATCAATTCAATAGACACAGAAAAAATATTTGACAAAGTACAACATCCATTCATGATAAAAACCCTCAACAAAGTAGGTTTAGAGGGAACATACTTCAACATAATAAAAGCTATCTATGAAAAACCCACAGCTAATATCATCCTTAATGGGAAAAAACTGAGAGCTTTTCCCCTAAGTTCTGGAACAAGACAAGATGTCCACTCACCACTTTTATTCAACATAGTACTGGAAGTCCTAAACACAGCAATCAGACAACAAAAAGAAGTAAAAGGAATCAAAATTGATAAGGAAGAAGTAAAATTTTCACTATTTTCAGATGACATGATACTATGCATAGAAAACCCAAAGGACTCCACCAAACCCTGCTAGAACTGATAAGCAAATGCAGTAAAGTCACAAGATACAAACAATGTACAAAAATCTGTTGCATTTCTATATACCAATAATGAAGCAACAGAAAGAGAAATTAAGAAAACAATCACAGGGGCACCTGGGTGGCTGTCAGTTAAGTGTCTGCCTTTGGCTCAAGTCATGATCCTAGGGTCCTGAGATTGAGCCCCGCATCAGGCTCCTTGCCTAGTGGGGAGTCTGCTTTTCTCTGCTTCTCTCCCTGTGCCCCTCTCCCTGCACTCTCTCTCTCTCTCAAATAAATAAAATCTTAAAAGAAAACAATCCCATTTACAGTTGCACCAAAAATAATAAGATACCTAGGAATAAACCTAACCAAAAAGGTAAAAGACCAGTGCTGAAAACTATAACACATTGATGAAAGAAATTGAAGATAACATAAAGAAATGGAAAGACATTTCATGCTCATGGATTGGAGAAACAAATAGTGTTAAAATGTCTATACTACTCAAAGCAATCAACAGATTTAATGCAATCCCTATCAAAATACCAGCATTTTTCACAGAGCTAAAACAAACAATCCTAAAATTTGTATGGAACCACAAAAGATCCCATATAGCCAAAGCCACACTGAAAAAGAAAAGCAATGCTGGAGGCATCACAATTCCAGACTTCAAGTTATATTACATAGTGGTAGTAACAAAAACAGTAAGGTACTGGCACAAAAATAAACACATACATCATTAGAACAGAATAAAAAATCCAGAAATAAACCCACAATTATAGGGTCAATTAATCTTGGACAAAGTAAGAAAGAATATCTAATGGGAAAAGAGAGTCTCTTCAACAAATAGTGTTGGATGGGCGCCTGGGTGGCTCAGTTGGTTAAGCGACTGCCTTCGGCTCAGGTCATGATCCTGGAGTCCCGGGATCGAGTCCCGCATCGGACTCCCTGCTCGGCGGGGAGTCTGCTTCTCCCTCTGACCCTCCCCCCTCTCATGCTCTCTCTATCTCATTCTCTCTCTCAAATAAATAAATAAAATCTTAAAAAAAAAAAAATAGTGTTGGAAAAACTGGAAAGCAATGTGCAAAAGAATGAAACTGGACTACATTCTTACACCATACACAAAAAGAAACTTAAAATGGATTAAGGACCTAAATGTGAGACAGGAATCCATCAAAATCCTAGAAGAGAACATCGGCAATAGCCATAGCAACTTCTTTCTAACTATGTCTCCTGAGGAAAGGAACACAAAAGCAAAAAGAAATTATTGGGACTACATCCAAATAAAAGGTTCTGCACAGCAAAGGAAACAATCAACAAAACTAAAAGGCAACCTTCAGAATGGGATAAGATATTTGCAAATGACATATCTGATAAAAAGTTAGTACCAAAACATCTGTAAAGAACTTATCAAACTCTACACCCAAAGAACAAATAATCCAGTTAAAAAATGAGCAGAAGACATGAATGGACATTTCCCCAAAGAAGACATACCGATGGCCAACAGACGCATGAAAAGATGCTCAGCATCACTCATCATCAGGGAAATACAAATCAAAACCACAATGAGATACCACTTCATACCAGTCAGAATGGATAAAATGAACAACACAGGAAACAACAGGTGTTGGCGAGGATGTGGAGAAAGGGGAACCCTCTTAAACTGTTGCTAGGAATGCAAACTAGGGCAGTATGGAGGTTCCTCAAAAAGTTAAAAATAGAACTACCCTGTGACCCAGGAATTGCACTACTAGGTATTTACCCAAAGGATACAAAAATACAGATTCGAGGGATACATGCACCCTGATGTTTATACCAGCATTATCAACAATAACCAAATTATGGAAAGAGCCTAAAAGTCCAATGACTGATGAATGGATAAAGAAGAAGTGGTGTACCACTTCCATATATATAATGGAATATTACTCAGCCATAAAAAAAGAATGAACTCTTGCCATTTGCAATGACGTGGATGGAGCTAGATAGTATTATGCTAAGTGAAATAATCCGGTCAGAGAAAGACAAACACCATATGATTTCACTCATATGTGGAATTTAATAAACAAAATAGATAAACATTGGGGAAAAAAGTAAAAGGAGGGGCAAGCCATAAAACAGCCTCTTAACTATAGAGAAAAAACAAAGGGTTACTGGAAGGGAGGTGGGTTGACAATGGGTTAAATGGGTGGTGGATATTAAGGAGGGTACTTGTTGTGATGAGTACTGGGTGTTTTATGTAAGTAAGGAATCACTAAATTTTATACATGAAATTAATATTACACTGTATGTTAACTAACTGAAATTTAAATGAAAACTTGAAAACTAAGAAAAAAAGTATAAATCAGTGTAACTGGAGTACCAGAGGACAGGAGTGAGGAAAGAGGAAAGAGACAATATTTAGAGAGAGAATGATCTGTCGTACAACCTTTTCTCCCTTATTTCTGAAGTCATCCTTTTATCCTGAAGTGACAATTTTTGCTCAGAGTCTGATATCTGGTAAACATGCTCTTGTATTTTTGAGTGCCTGCTGTCTTGGTCAGCTTGGGCTGCTATAAAATATATCATGATTGAGTGGCTTAAACAACATACATTTATTTTTCAGTTCTAGAGGCTGGAAAGTCCAAACTAAGCTGCCTGCAGATTCACTTCCTACTAATGATCCTTTTTCTGGCTTGTAGATGGCTGCCTTCTCACTGTGTCCTCACATGGTGGAGAAAAAACAGAAAGGTGTGGTCTCTCTCTTCTAATAAGGACACTAATCCCATCAAGGGGCCCCACCCTCATGACCTCATCTAACCTAATTGCCTCCAAAGTGCCCACCTTCCTATATTATTGCATTGAGAGTCAGGGCTTAATCATATGAATTTGAGGCAGAGGGAGGGCACAAATAGCCCAAAACACCTGCTGTGTGCACTGTGAAAATAAAAGAGTTGAGCTGAAGGGCAGGTCTGTCTGATGCCAGAGTTTAATGATTGCTCTTTGCCTGCACTGTGCTGCACCCCCTCCTCACCCATTTGTCCCTACTCCAAAGGTAATATATCCTCTATATTCTATCATAAAGGTAAGCAAAGTACAGTGTGTAGTCCAAATTTAGCCTGCCACTTGGTTTTGTAAATAAATTTTTACTG
Source organism: Phoca vitulina (assembly GCF_004348235.1). Lineage (NCBI taxonomy): Eukaryota > Metazoa > Chordata > Mammalia > Carnivora > Phocidae > Phoca > Phoca vitulina. Next base: position 47,904,688 of record NW_022589706.1, read on the forward strand.
GACCCCCCCCCCATAAAAAAGAAAAAGGAATAGAACTTATAAAACTCAATCCCCCAAAAACAAATAATCCAGTTAAAAAATGGGCAAAAGACATGAAGACATTTCTCCAAAGAAGACATAGAGATGGCCAACAGACACCTGAAAAGATGCTCATCATCACTTATCATCAGGGAAATGCAAATCAAAACTACAATGAGATATCACCTCACACATGTCAGGATGTTTAAGACCAACAACACAAAAAACAGCAGATATTGGCAAGGATGTGGAGAAAAAGGAACACTTGTGCACTGTTGATGAGAATGCAAACTGGTATGGTCACTGTGGAAGACAGTATGGAGGTTCCTCAAAAAATTAAAAATAGAACTACCTTATGATCTAGCAATACTACTGGGTATTTACCCAAAGAGTACAAGAACACTAATTCAAATGGATATATGCACCCCTATGTTTATAGCAGCATTATTTACAATAGCCAAGATATGGAAGCAGCTCAAGTGTCCATGGATTGATGAATGGATAAAGAAGAAATGATATATATATAGTGGAATATTATTCAGCCATAAAAAGTATGAAAACTTGCCATTTGCAACAGTGTGGATGAAGCTATGGAGTATAATACTTAGCAAAATAAGTCAGTCGGAGGAAGAAAAGTGGCATATGATTTCACTCAAATGTGGAATTTAAGAAACAAAAAAAATGAGCAAAAGGAAAAAAATAAGAGAGTGAGAGATAGAGAAAAACCAAGAAACAGACTCTGAACTATAGAGAACAAATTAATGGTTACCAGAGAGGAGGTGGGTGGGGGAATGGGTGAAATAGGTGATGGGGATTAAAGAATGCATTTCTGGAGATGAACACAGGTGATGTATGGAAATGTTGAATTACTATATTGTACACCTGAAACTAATATCAAACTGTATGTTTACTAAGTGGAATTAAAATAAAAACTAGAGGTGCCTGGGTGGCTTAGTCCATTAAGCATCTGCCTTCGGTCAGGTCATGATGTCAGTCAGGGTCCTGGGATCCAGCACCTCTGCTCATGCTCTACCATTCTTTCTCAAATAAATAAATAAAATATTTAATAAATAAATAAATATATGCAAACTTGATTGCAAAACCAATATATATGTGTATGTATTAAACAAGTATGCAGAAGTGTATTCACACGTTCATACAAACACAAGTTTCTCAATAACCCAGACTGTGTATTTATGTACTGAACAATGTAGCTATATTGACTACAGATCTAATATATATATATATATAATTTTTATATTGCATATGTATGTTAATACTGGCTTTAGAAAAGTTTTGGAGGTGGCGCCTGGGTGGCTCAGTCGTTAAGCGTCTGCCTTCGGCTCAGGTCATGGTCCCAGGGTCCTGGGATCGAGCCCCACATCGGGCTCCCTGCTCTGTGGGAAGCCTGCTTCTCCCTCTCCCACTCCCCCTGCTTGTGTTCTCTCTCTCGCTGTGTATCTCTCTCTGTCAAATAAATAAACAAAATCTTTAAAAAAAAAAAAAAAGAAAAGTTTTGGAATTAGTGGGCTTTATTTATTTGCCATTTAGAAGATCATTATATGAAGTAAGTTTAATTTAGTTATTTTTCCATTATTAAAAATGTATAATATCAAAACTTGTTCAAATAAGTTAAAACAGTAATAAGAAAAGAAAGGAGTTGGGGAAAAGCAGATAGGCAAAAACAGATTGTACAAAATGAAGGTAATAAGAGCATTTTCGAGGAACATTAAGTTGTGATTCTTACGTTTATGAAAAATGGATTAGATTTTACTTTGTTTCTGTTACTTCCTAATAATTCACATTTGTTATGTTTTATGAATATGAAAAGAGTTTTTAGCTTAGAGTTAAAACACAGGTGGACTGAATGCAGGATGCCTAGTTATCTGATTTTAGGAAGTGATTTTTAGAATGCTGATTACTTCCCCAAGTATTTTTCAGTATGCCCACATATAAATGAACTCTTAACAAAAGTTGTAGCTCATTAGAGATTGCACATCACAAGATTTAATGAAGTGAAATACATTTAAATAGTAAGGATTACAGGAAAGAAATGTTGAAATTATGGAGATAAAGGAAGCCCTTCTTAGAACACTTAAGCCAGTAAGTGGCATAGGGAGAATACATAAATAAATCCTGACCACAAATTTCCAGGAATTAGAATAATGCAAATGATATCAATAATATCATTTTATATTTTAACTGATCTTATTTACAGAAAAAATAGCTCAAAGCTATGATATAGTACTAAATACATAGAATGTATAAATATTAGATGAAAATAATTTAAAACTCCAGCCTCTTGTGGCATGCTCCTATACTTAGTATTACACAGTTTTTTTTTTTAAATATACCGTGTATACATCATTTGCACATTGGTAAATTATATTCCGGAATTTTCCTTAAATCACTGTAATAAAATGTATTCATGATATAGTATAATAGCATCGGAGATGCAAAAACCTACGTGAATAAGCATTATTGTTTTGTTTCTATTCGTCACCAATTTAGTCTTTTATAAACTAAAGAAAAATAGGGAAAATGAGGAGAAAGCTCTTAGGCCTGTCAGGATTAATGGCACTGCCAGTGTTGTTAATCTCTCTCTATTCAAAAGAGTACAAAAAGCAAGCCCCTAAAACAAAATTAGATGAAAACATAGTCAAGACTCCCAGAAGTACTAATAGAGTTATTGATAAACCCTAATATCCACTCTTCAGGGACATTTTTTTAACATTTAAATTTCAGAGTATCCTGAGAGGAAGGTTTTTTGGAAGCAAGCTGCAGACATCTGGAGTCAGTGTTCCGCATTAGCAGTATTAGGTGAAGTGTGGGTGGATGTTAGCATCTCTTTTCTTTAAAATGTTTTGGAACGCTACTGTACAAAAGCCCGCAGAACAGGCAGATTCCTGTAATTATGCCACACAAACCCTCCCATTGCAGGCAATGGAGATTTTACACACAGAGCAAGTGAAAGGCTGTATTTTCAGGGAACGTTTCTTTAGTGAGTAACAAGAGTGGTGAAATAATAGGGTCTTTTATTTATAGAGTTCCTTAGTTCAAAGAGCTCAAAGGAAGCGGTAGTCATGATCTCATTAATGAGCAAAGCAGCTCTGTGAGAAAACATAGAACCAATAACCATATTCTGCATATAGGGAAACTTAGGCTTAGAAAGTTATGTGTGAGACCTAATTATCTTTATGTTGTATGTGATGAGAATAGTAATGGGAATACAACACTGTGCGAAGCAGTACGCTCAGTGCCTCCTAGGCAGCCGTCTGCAGGTTGTTGGATTGCACAAGGTGGCTGCAGCTTGCCTTGGTTTTCTTCCTAGACCACTTCCTAATCCCCATAAACCTACGGGCATTCCTTTATGCACAACACAGCCATAATCATTATAAATCTGCTAAAGGTGGTTTCCATATAGGCTTAAATGTCATCTTTGCATCATGGTAATGTTTTAGCTGTATTCATGTTGCCTAAGATGAGCTGATGCTAGGATTTTGACTGCGTCAACAATATGGTGGTACTATTTTGCTGTGGTTATAATACATCTCAGGTTAGGATAAAATCCGATCTCTGAAAGAAACAATTAAGAGAGGCATTTAGAAAATGTTGTAGCATATGCTTTATTGAGAAAGTCCAGGTCCATTCACTTTCTGTGCATTTAGGATAATAATTGTGAAATTCCAAGTTAGGGATATCCATGAAGTCCTAAAGATAAAGATCAAAGGAGTATTGATGGGCAGTTACATTCCATTAATCTTAGAGAAGAATGGAAAACTGCCTTCAGAGTAGATCAGCCCATGCTGAAATTTCCTAATTTTTTGTGTACATTCTCCTGAACCAGTTTTCACAAAGTAACAATGACTGGGTACTGTTCTTTCAATATTCATTGCTGTGCTTTCTGGAGAGTCCTGAAATCCATGACTACTTAAGTGTTTCAAATGGCTAATTCTTATTAAGAGATAAATATATAGAATTTAAGATGCATCTCTATTTTAACAACAATTATTTTTCATCACTTGGAGAATTTGAGAATAATTTCCACATTCACAATTCAATAGTCAGTATTCTAAATTTATGATTCAAAATGTTTTGCTAAGATGAGAACACTTGAATTTACAGTAAATGCTTACATGTCATCAACCATGATACTTAAACACTATAGTTGAGTTTCAACACTAATTTTAGGATTCTTTGGAAATTTACAGTATTTCCCCAGTTTTTCTAAGTTATAAAATGAAGATATTTAATAAGACTGCTTCATCAGTAAGCCAACATTATTTAAGTGGTTATTAAATACTAGCATTTTCGTATTTATGGATAATTTTTAGTTTTCATGGAGAAAGCCAAGCAGTGACTGGTTGACAAAAATAGTGAGAAGGAAAATATTTAACTTTCTTCAGTGATGGGAATAAAATTCAGTTTATCAATTAAATGACATTCAGCTAAAAATTGCCTAAGTGATGAACTTGCCTAACCCCTTTTCTCTTCTGCTTGAAAGACATCAAACACTAGTGCACCACAGCACAGAGGTTAAGTGACTTGTTCACAGTCACATGCTGCCGTATATCAGAGTGAGGAATCAGATTCCATCCTCTGTGCTGTGCACCCAGAGCTCTAAGCTCAACATGCCATTTACAGGTTCAGAAAATTACTTAAATCTTATTGCAAATAGAATCTCAAGCATGGTCTAACATCTGAGATTACTTTCTGGAATTCTCTTTTTCTTTTTCCTTTGGGAGGTGTCAGAATTTCCTTTGCTTTGCTTTACACATTAAAATGAGAATAATTAAAGATCTTTATTTATAACATGTAATCTGTTTACAGATTAATATCTGTGGTTACTATCCGTAGTTGCCCTCCCCCCAGATATGAAAATCTTATTGAAATTCTTTTGAGAAGTTTTATCAGTTAGTCTAATATGTATGGAAACCCTTATTCTCCTCTCATTCTATTAAGCCAAAGAATGCAGATTTGAGGGGAAAAAACAAACAAAACAAAACCAAAAAAACCTTGGATGATACAATGTATCCTTTAAATTCAAATTTGCTTTTTCTCAGAGGATATTAGTATTAAATAAAATGATGGCCGATGCCAATAATTTTTTTTTCCTTATTTGTAGGAAAACCTGGCACAGTAAATAATATCCTAAAAAGGGTCATATTGGATACACAAGTAAATAGACTATTGTAGTTTATTAAAAATGATATAAAATGATAAGTTTTAATACTAAAATGTATCTGCATACATAACTAACTAAAATCCAAGTTAATTGTGCATATTTAAAAAATAAGAATGAAAATATCTATAATTTTATCTAAAATGAAAAATGAAAACTGATATTTATACCATATGATTTCAAGTGAAATGTAGTTTATACCTGTGCTACCGAAAATGATTATATTTTGGACCAAATTAAATTTAAAAGGCTCAATAATAAAGAATATACATATTCTTTTTATGAAATGTTCCTAGAGGCTGTTGGCCTTGGATTTGAACAACCACACCAAACCCCTTCAGGTAAGAAATTTTATATATACATAGAAATTATATATATATATATATATATATGCACATATATACACACATATATATAAACATATGTATAAAATAATATATACATATATAAAACATAATATATACATATATAAAAAACATATATATGAAATTTATATTTATATATAAACATTCTTGTGAATACTTCTTACATTGGTTATCTATTGCTGTGTAACAAATTGTTACAGAACTTAATCACTGAAAGCAAAACACACACACACACACACACACACACACACACATTATCTCAGATTTTCCTTCTGTTGGTCAGGAACCCAGACAGTGCTTATCTGGGTCCTTTGCTTTACAGTCACTCACAAGGCTGCAGTAAAGGTGTGGGCCCAGGGTATGCACACTCATCTGAAGCATCAAGTGGAGGAAATTGTACTTCCAGTCTCACTCAGTAGCTGTTGGCAACATTCAGTTCCTCAGAGTTCCTTGCCTGGTGTACCTCCCCAAAGTGGCAGCAAGCTTCATCAAACCCACTAAGAAAGAATCTTCCAGCAAGATGAAATCATAATCTTTTATAATCTATTCAGAAAAGAGACATCCAGATTACCTTTATTGTATTCTATTGGTTAGATGTCACTAGGTCCAGCCCACACAGAGATAGGGAATTTCACAAGGGCAAAGAATGCAGATTTGAGGGGAAAAAACAAAACATCCCAGGAGGTGGGGATCATTGAGAAGTATCTTTGATAAAGGCCTAAGACACTTCTTTAATTAAGCTATACTTTAACCATGTTCTTGGTTTCCAAAAAATTGAGTGAAAACTTAGGAATTTGTGTTAGGTCTACAAAATAATGTACAAAATTAAAACATAATCTAGAAACAGTAAGTCCCTGAGATGAATGAGTAGCTAAGACATTTATGACTTAGTTCAGACTGATATGAAGTAAAAACTGTCCAAAGCTAGTAAACAGTATAAGATTTTATTGAGATGCTTGAGGATCTGTTGGAGTTTCATATTTAAAAAACTTTTTTTTTTTTTTTCAGGGAGTACATATGTTTTTAAAAGTTGATTTTGGTTCTATTTTTTTTTCTCATTGCTGTAAATAAATCCCTGCATTTATCCATCTCTGAGTGTTCATGCCCTGATCCTTCTGTTCACATTTTGACTCCTATATTAGTTATATGCCTTTGACAAGTCATTTAACTTCCTTTGCCTCAGTTTCCTCATTCTAAAGTTAGAAGGATATTTAAAACTTAATACACAAAATACACATTCCATAAATGATCATTATTGTTATATCCTTTCCCCCATATCTTAGATAATTCTCATGATTGATGAACTTATTAATGTATATATATCCATCCAATTAATAGCAAAGACTTATTAATTGCTAACATAGTGCATTAGTTAGCTTATATGCTATTTTTTTCAAAATTTTATTTATTTATTTATTTATTAGAGAGTGAGCCGGAGAGAAACAGCATGAGAGGGGAGAGGGTCAGAGGGAGAAGCAGGCTCCCCGCTGAGCCGGGAGCCTGATGTGGGACTCGATCCCAGGACCCTGGGATCATGACCTGAGCTGAAGGCAGTTGCTTAACCAACTGAGCCACCCAGGTGCCCAGCTTATATGCTATTATGTCTGTGGATACTGAAGGTGGCATAACATTACCATTTTTCATATTATGGTGATTGCCGTTCTAGAGACAGAAACAAGATGCTATAGGAGCACAGAAAAAGACTTAATCTAGGGGTTTGGCAAAAGTATACAAAACACCTGAATCATATCTAAAATGATGAGTCTAGTGAATGCGGGGAAAAAATGGCATCCCTGGTAGATAAAATGGCACATGCAAAGGTATCAAGTATGGGAACCATTCAGGAATGTATGATCTATTCAGGAAAAATAAATTGTTTCTATAACTAATGAATCAGTTCTTGTGAAGATTCCATAATAGGTGAGTCTAAAAGGGTAGGAGGAATGGGACTCATGAAAAGCTTTATGTGCTTATTGAGGGATTGTATATTTTATTTAAAAGAGACAAATATAGTTGAAATTTATGTTTTCTTTAAGAAGCAAGGAAATACATTACTATGTTTTATTAATTCAAAGTAATCCTTGATATACTATAGACAGTATGTATAAGCAGATATTTTTCCAATGCCAAAAGAAATAATAAACTACTCTGAATTAACATTGACTCCAGTTAGCCTGACTCATCTTATCTCAAGTAGAACTTTTAGCTAAAATAAGAAATGAATTTATAGGATTGGATATAAGAAATAACTAATGTGGTGTACTCTTAGCTTTCTGTAATTTTAAAATATATGTTTAGCTAATATTTAGTCTATGGAAAAATGAAAAGTGACAAATTTAAAGAAAAATTCCATGTTTTAGTATTAAGCGGCTTTTTTGAAAGAAAATATGAACTCTAGAGAAAAATGTTTCTAGTTTATTTGCTAAGCAAAAAATAAGTGAACATATAAAAATGATCACTTTTATAATAAAAGGTGAGATAAAAACTTCACAGTAAGTATGATCTAGACATGATAGGAAGAACATACCCAACAGTATGTGGAAGTTCAGGAAATTAAATGCTCAACTTAGTAAAATTTTTGGTATGCATATTATATCTCAATAAATATGTTTGAAAATGTTTTAAAGTAAAAACTTGTATGCACCTATCTTCCCTCCACCCCCCAAAAAATGAGAAAAAATAAATATATATATTTTTTAAGATTTTATTTATTTACTTTTGGGGGGCACAGGCAGGGGGAACGGCAGGCAGAGGGAGAAGCAGGCTCCCTGCTGCTCAAGGAGCCCGATGCAGGACTCAATCCCAGGATCCTGAGATCATGATCTGAGCTAAAGGCAGACGCTTAACCAACTGAGCCACCCAGGAGTCCCAAGAAATATTTTTATAATGAAGTTGGAAATTTACCAAAAAAAAAAAAAAAAAAGTGGTAGGTTTTCCTCTTAACCAATCAATATGGGAATATGGAAACTCTGGATTTTGGAAAGCCAAAAAGAGAAAGAGAGAAAATTTAGAATGCCCCACTTACCTTTGCCTGATATCAATTTTAGTTAGAAATTTGTACACCCTTCTTTTTGTCTTTTCTTTACTCCTTCTTCCTTCTCTTTATCTACATTCTTCTGGTATACTAGAAGGAAGCTCAAGGTCTTCTAAGATAATAATTCTACCTAATATATTCTTATTTTAAGCAAATTTTCTGCTATAATAAACAAGAATATGTATGTGTAGGGCATGATGTATAACTGGGAACCTAAACTATGTGATATTATTGCCAACTATTTAAGTTAAACTCATAGCGAAATTGCTTTCTATTATGTTGTAGACACCTCGTCAGAAATGATTTATTCAGTACTAAAGCAATAAAGTTACATATAAATTTGAAACACTCTCTCTTCCGTCTGGAATTAATGTCTTAAAGGACATACTAACCAAATATGGCTTAGGAAATACTATGGCATTTTGTATTAGGATAAATTCATGCTTTATACAAGCATAAACTAAAATGAATAGATTTTTATTTTGAGAAGCTATTTGATGATAAAGTAAAGTTTAAAATGTGGTAAATGACCAATTGAAACAGAGAATCCATTGTCAATCTCTGATATAAGTAGCCAACATTTTAAACTATTAATTAAACATATTAATGACTCATCATTTCCATAGAGGTCTGTAGATGTTTGGCTGTCAAAAATACTGAAGTATCACTAACTAACCATGCACGGTAGAGCTAAAGCAATTAATGAAGTAGGTTTCTTGTCTTCACAAAATGTACAACTGCTGAGATGAAAGAGTTTCTGAAGGGAATAAGAAAGGAGATAAAATTCAAACGTGAGCAATTGACATTAATCCCTAATGTTCCCTAAATTGCATAGTTACATAAAAAGTGAAGGAACAGACTCAAAAGGAAGATTGTGGTTTGTATGCTATATATCCCCGTTTTAGATCTACTGCTAATGTGGTACATGAGTGTTACAAGCCAGGAGCTTCTGTGCAACTTGAATTCCTCAACTGAAAAATCAGGATAATGTTTCTATTACCCAATCTCAGAAGATTAATAGGAGAAACACAGAATAAAAGTAATTATACAGCAAATGTAAATGTTCGTGTAAAATATTAATCTAAATTTGGTATCTGTCATAAGAAAATTCCATTTCAAAGGGAAATTTAGCTTACATTCAACTTCCCTGAAGCTATAATGAGCTTTGAATTCAATGTTAGTTTCTAATTTCCTTAAATAGAAAAGTTCTATGTAAAATCAATGTGAACTTTACAATAGAATGCTTTCATTATGTAGTCCCAGGCCAAACAGGAGGCAGGAGCTAATTCCCTGCTATATTTCACTGAATACAGTAAGAATAATAAGTGCCCACCATGAGATTTAAAAATCCACTTAGAACCTCTTCGTCAAAGACCAGAGGAATAAAAATCAAGTATTCCCAGACATAAGCACCCCTAAATAAACCTTGCGGTAATTAGGAACCCATGATGAGAACATTTCATTGGGCAGTAAGAGGGGCTGAGGGAGGAATTGTTTATAAACCTGTCCTAAATTTTAACCAATGCTTTGGGCAAAAAGAATTTGATGCTCATTAGAGTATATTTTTCCATTTATGTTAAATCCTTCAATCACATATTTAGAATGTAACACAGTGTATTTATATACCACCATCTAATAACAAAAATATTAATATATTTTATGATATGGTCAGTAGAAGATTTGTGTTAAATAAATACATTTGGCAAAGAGAAATGCAGCATTCTTTGCTACTAATTTTAAAATACAAAAGGGAAAATAAAATACTTTAAAATTTTTTGAAAGCCTTTTTTCTGTTGTTGTTTAATCTCTGTATTTCCCTAAACTCACACTGTCTATGTTGATCTCATTGATAATATGTCTTTGCCTTTAATTCAAATTAAGTTTTAAAGAAGGTGACATTTAAAAAAAGTATTTAGTGAGCATTGTGAGTACTTCCGTGGCAGACGCTTATTTGGGACTCCCGAGGACCCTTTCCAGAAGGCAGTCACTGCCCAGCAGCAGGTGAGTAGTTAGCTTACTGACTCAACAGTCTACAGCCTCAGGATGTGCCTCAGTTCGTTAGTAGAGTTGCTTCTCTTCTAGGGAGACTCCTAGTCAATGACTGAGTGGGTGATGGTATATAAGCCTAGCCATCTTTGCCCAACATGGCATTCCTCTAACAAGCAATATTTGCTTCAGAGCTCCCCTTTGGGTTGCCATGTCTACATTGATTCCCTAGAGATGGATAAAAAAAAAAAAAATCTGGGCAATTAACAGGAAAATAAAACTAAATGTGAGATTAAGAGAGTTTTTTTTTTTTTTTTTTAGTAACTTACAGGAAACTCCCATCTTGTGCAATTGATAAGGAGAAATGATGAATATCAACTCCAGGATTTAATAGTGTTGAGCTTACAAGATGATTGAATGCTTGGCCCAAGCAAGTCACTTATGCCAAGATTAGGTCTCTTACTCAGAAGGGTCAAGCTGCTGACACATAGGACAAGGATAACTCAAAGATTTTGGTTCCCTATATTTTTCACACTCCAAAAGCTAATAAAGAAAATTTTCCACAACAAGGTAACAGGTTTCCCTTTCATGAGCTACTCCCTCCTCCTCTTGTGGACATCAGGCTTGTAAACAGAGTTAAATCACATTCCAAAGAAACCTGGATCATCCAGACATTACAAGAAACATCACATTGATCCACTATGTTGATGGCCTCATGCTGATTGTATAAGAAGAGCAAGAGGTAGCTACAGTAGTAGAAGACTTTTGAGACTCATCTGATTCGAAGGGTGGGATTAGGTCCAACAAAAATTCAGGGACCTGACACTTCAGTACATTATTTTGAGATCTATTGGTTAGAAGTATGCCAGATATCCCTTTGAAATTAAAAGACAAATTGCACCATCTTACATCCTCTACTACAAAGAAGAAAGCACAATGCCTAATAGATCCTTACACCTCATGAAAGTAGCATTTTAGGGGTGCCTGGATGGCTCAGTCAGTTAAGCATCCAACTCTTAATTTCGGCTTGGGTCATGATCTCATGGTCCCGGGAATGAGTCCTACGTTGGGTTCCATGGTGGACGTGGAGCCTGCTTGGGATTCTCTCTCTCCCTCTAACCTTCCCCCTGACTCATACACTTCCCCCCTCTCCCTTTCTCTCTCTCTAAAACAAAAGAAAGAAAGAAAGTAACACTTCATACATGGGGATGCTGCTCTGACTCATGTACCAGGTAATGGGAAGGCTCCGTGATATTCCCAGTTTGTGAGGTAAACAGTCTTGCCCCATAGGCCTATGGTCCATCAGAATGCGATATTGTGTTGCAGGGATCATTATTGAAAAACTTCCTGTGTGGTATTTATGGCAGGCCCTAGGGTACGACTGAAAACATAGGCCCCTAGAGCAAAGCTATGCAATCTGTAGCAAAGATAGCTACTGGCATGTGACTGAGCACTGGTAGATATGGAATACCTGACCATGGAACACCAAGTGGCTGTGGATCTGGAATTGACCACCATGCACTCAGTCCTTTAAAACCCATCAAGTCATAAATCAGGGCTGGCCCTGCAGTGATTCTTTGTAAGATGTAAATGGAATGCTCAATACCAAGCAAAAGCAGGAACAGAGAGTATAATTAAGCTACATGAGCTAGTAGTACTACATGTCACATGTCCTCCTTGTCACATATCATAACATGGTTGCATAAGTGCCCCTTCGCAAACTCATCCCTAGGGTGTGGTTCCATTGGTGGTTCCATATGGAAAAAGCAAAACAAAATAAAACAAACAAAACAAAAACAAAAACAAAAACCCTGAGCTTTGTTTATACATGAATTTCTCAATAAGTGGATATAAACCAAAAATGGAGAATGACTATATTATGGCATTGCATATACGTGGCCTTGAAAGACAGTGATGAAGTAAAAGTTTTTACAGTGGATGGAGCTTTGGAAGGTGCAGCTGATCTTCCACATTGTGTAATAGGCAAAATAGCCTCAAAAGAAAATACTTATGATCCCCTGGGCAGTAGTGAGTAGCCTGGTCAGACTGAAGCCTGAAAGGGACAAGATTGAAAGAACCAGGGAAAGAAGGCCCTTGTTAAAGGCATGTGACTAAACATATGAAAGTGGGCACAACGTGTGAAGATCTTCATATGTTAAAACCCACCAGAAAGTACCACATGCAAGTAGACACAATGACTTAGCCCATTGATTTTAACCAGCATTTTCCAGTGAACACCTCAGTGCTAAGACAATGTACACAGAAACAAAATGGCCACAATGACAGTAACAGAGGCTATACATAGGCCCTACAGCATGGACTCTCACAGAGCAAGGCTAATTTAACAACTGCTGCCTCTGACTATCTGGCAGCAGTTTATTGATTTCCCAGGATACAGAATTCCTTGTGAAGATTAACTAGACAATTGATGGCAAGATGAGTTCTTTGGGATTCTTTCAACATCAAGGGTCCTTGAATTGTTTTCACAGAAATGGATACATATTATTTAACTTTACTGCCTTTAAGATCTCAGTCAACATCACTCACAGGATGTTCAGAATGCCTGATCCACATGAAAGGAATCAGATGCAAAATAACATCTGATGCGAGAAACCACTTTACAGGAAAGAAGGTGTGGCAGTAGATTCATTACTGTGCGATCTTCTGGTCCTATCACATACCACACCACCCAGTATCTGCTAACCCAATAGAGCACTGGGAGGACCCATTGGAAGTGTGGCTGAAGCACCAGTTTGGAAGCCATACCCTTAGAAGATGGGATGTCATTCTCCAGGTCATGTGCAATACATTGAATTAGAGAACTGTACATGATGTTGTGCCCCAAAGAAGATGGATACATGAGTCCAGGAACCAAGGGGCAGGAGCAATAGTCAGCACAGGTACCACTTCTCCTAATGATTCACTTAAAGACTTTGTGCCTCCCATGTCTGCAGTTCTGGGCTCTGCATGGTTAGAGTTCCTGCTCCTCAAAGAATGCACACCATCATGGGGGTCAGCAAACTACCAGCAATAACTGTCACCTGGTCATTTTGAGCTCCTTATGTCCACTCAGCAGCAGACAAGAGGAGTCACCATCTTGGGAGGAGTAAATGATTATAATTAACATGAGGAAGTAGGGCTCCTTTTTCACAGTGGAAGCATGGAGGATTATGTACATAATTCAGTTGATACATTTGGGTTCTTATTGGTGCTCCCTGCCAACATGTGAATGGACAAGGGCAGTAACTTTTATCTGAGTGGTTGAAGGATATCAGGATATCAGATCTCTCAGGAATGAAGGTTTATTTTACACTACTAAACAAAACAACAAAGATGATAGCTGAGGGTGGGCAAAATTTGGAAAGAATAAATAGAACAGATAGATGACAGTGCCATTTTAAGAAGTTGAGACCAACTACAGTGATGAGCACTGAAGTTTATCCTACTAACATCCATCTTCTAAATCTTCCCTCAGGAAGAATAACTCACTCTGGAGGGACTTCTTTTTAAATGTGCATAGAAAAGTGCATCTGGGTTATATAATTAAGGACTTGCTGCTCAGCTACAAGTAATATGCTTATCTGACAGTTTCTAGCTCTTAGTTCCATCAGGGTCTGCTTCAGTATTCGAGATGAGGCTATGGGTGGCTGAGTGGCTCAGTCAGTTAAGCATCTGCCTTCGGGCCCCCTGCTCAGCAAGGAGTCTGCTTCTCCCTCTCCCTTTTCCCCTCCCCCCTTTTCTTGCTCTCTCTCTCTCTCAAATAAATAAGTAAAAATTTTTTTAAAAAGGTACAAAAGCTTTTAAAAAATAATTAAAAACAAAAAACAAAAACAAAAAGATGAAGCATGTTTTCCAGGGACAACCTCTGGCCAATGACTGATCAAGTCAGGGGCAGCCTATGTTATGCTCATCTTAGCATAGTACCCATGTAATGGCTGAGCAAGGGGTTGGTGCAGTGACATAGCGATCCCACCCAACACAGAAATCATCTAACAGGCTTTTTCTATAGAGCTCACAGTTGTGTTGGTAGAGACTCTGTTAGGTCTATATCTTGATCTGACAATCCCTCTGGTTGATCAAGCTGCTTTTTATTTCTCATTTTACAAGTTATACCTCAATAAACCTTTTGCCCTACCAACTTTGTCTCAACATTGGCTTGTCAAAAATCCTAATCTCAGTGGCCTAATATAATCAATTGAAATAAATGTTCATTACTTTTTGAAGATAGTTTTTATGGTATTTTCACTCATTCATTCATTCATTCTTTTTTTTCTATAAATATCTAAATAGGTTTTTTTTTTTTCCAGAATTCAAAGCATGAAGCTAGATTTTGTTCAAGGCAGTCAATGTTGTATACATTGGTTATTCCCACAAGAATTTTGCCCTTAAAAATTTAACAGAGAAATTCACACAGTGAGACAGATTCCAAAACAAAAATATGATGGTTGTTGCCAGTAACATTTTAGAAAATATTATGGTGAGCATTCAGTTCAGAAAGTCATTGTTTTCTGCTGGGGAATAAGAACACTGACATAAGCCATAAAGAAAGAATGAGATTTGAGCTGCAGAAAGTTAAGATAGGATCAAGGTGGGCAGAAGACACAGTGTGACTTCTATCTTTTACATATCAAGACACTTAAAACTAAATTTAATTGGTTTGTGGTTTTAGTGGCTTAAAAATAAAATATATAAATTATGTCTTTGAGTACAGCCAAAACAATAATTCATTGTTTAAACTAAACATAAAAATTGAAGATATAGAGGAGAGAGTGAAAACCTTTTGGGAATCAGACATAGTTGGATTTAAAACTTGACTCTCCACTTACATTGTATGATATCCTCCTATCTGGTCTCCTTGAATCCAGTCTGCTTTCTCCAATACTTTTTTTTTTTTACTTTAAATCCTCAGACTTTATTTTTTTTTAATTTTATTTTATTATGTTATGTTAATCACCATACATTACATCATTAGTTTTTGATGTAGTGTTCCATGATTCATTGTTTGCGTATAACACCCAGTGCTCCATTCAAAACATGCCCTCTTTAATACCCATCACCAGGCTAACCCATCCCCCCACCCCCCTCCCTCTAGAACCCTCAGTTTGTTTCTCAGAGTCCATAGTCTCTCATGATTCATATCCCCCTCCAACTTTCCCCCCTTCATTTTTCCCTTCCTACTATCTTTTTTTTTTTTTTTTTAACATATAATGTATTATTTGTTTCAGAGGTACAGGTCTGTGATTCATCAGTCTTACACAATTCACAGTGCTCACCATAGCACATACCCTCCCCAATGTCTATAACCCAGCCACCCCATCCCTCCCACCCCCACCACTCCAGCAACCCTCAGTTTGTTTCCTGAGATTAAGATTCCTCATATCAGTGAGATCATATGATACATGTATTTCTCTGATTGACTTATTTCGCTTAGCATAATGCCCTCTAGTTCCATCCACGTCATTGGAAATGGCAAGATTTTGGGTTTTTTGATGGCTGCATAATTTGATGGCTGTATATATATACATATATATATATATACACACACACACATATACCACATCTTCCTTATCCATTCATCTGTTGATGATATCTTGGCTCTTTCCATTCTGCTATAGGACTGCCAAACTTCCTTCATGTAACTTTTGAACATTTTGATGCGCCACAGAAGGCCCACTCTACCACCATGTGAAATAAGTTAGTGTTCTTGACAAAATTATCTTGCAGTTATGCAATAATACCATGCTTTCTCAAATGTCTTTTACCAGTCACTCATGCCAAACACTCATAGTGTTAATTTCTTAAGGACTAGATTCATATTGGAAAAACTATTACCCGATTCCCTTCTCCACTTGCCTAACTCCACTAATCCTTCTAGATTCCCTTTAGTATTATCTACCTTGAATGAGTTGTTCTCTTTCTCTGAAGATGGGCTAAAACTCTCTTCTCTGTATTTCCATAGTGTTTGTTGAACATGTTACAATTATCATTACTCCTTCTGATAATTGAATTGTTTTTGTCTTTCCAACATCCTAAATGACAGAGATGTCTAAAGACTTGTAGACTGACACCTTGTAGATATTCAGAGAAAGCTCTTTGAATAAGGGCTATAGTTTTCAGCATGGAGACTCTAGAATTCATGAATGTCTATAAGAAAACAACATGAGGAGGGAAAAAGAGATACAGTCTGAAAGTGACTTCCTGACCAAAACACTATTTATATAGGTAAAGAAGAGGAGTCTTGCAAATATTTTTCAGCTTTGACTCTGGAGCATCTGCATCCTATCCCTGGGGAATTTTTCAACATATAAATCTTACAAGGAGACAAAGTCCATATCTCACTGTAGGAGTAAAAAGGACCAGGCACAGACTTTTTTTTTTCCCATTCTTCCTTAAAGCAAGGAGACTGGTACATGACCCAGATTCAACTGGTCAAATCCCCCTATCCTACTTGCAAACTTTGAATGAGGAGCTAGTTTCAAAAGAAAAGGGACAGTAAAGAAAACATCCCGATCCAGGTTCCAGGGGGAGCAGTGGCTGCGGCTTATCGTCCTGCAGCTGCTGCTAAAGCAGGAGCAGCTGTGGCAGGACAGCTCCGTCCTCACAGGCCTGCTTCTGGAACCACATTTATATTGGCCTAGCCACTGCCTTGTGTCTCCTGTTTCTGACCGTTCCTAAACTTGGTTCACGGCCTTCCCAGTGACACTGTTAGCCACCAAATAAATTTCATCCAGTAAATTTGTGTTCTGTGTAAATGGCCAGAGTTATTTGCTGTTGCTTGCTTTAAAGAACACTGACCGATCTAGAGAGATGATCCATAAACATACCCAGATGAATGAGGAAAGCTAGAATGGGTGGCTTTAGAAAAGTCAAAAACTTAGGGAGATGCCTATATTCCTCTCTTGCTTTCAACCTCCTCATTCAAATTTCTAGCTAGACCTGCTGTCTTATCCTCTAAAACAGAACCTGGAAATATACTTTACTTTTCGTCTTTATTGCTATGACCTTAGTCCACACCACATCTCTTGCTTATTTTAAGCAAATGTTTGTGCAAATGTCCTAAGTCCCAAATTAATTAAAAGTGTTTCATTCGCTTTTGAAAGCTTTAGAAATCCAAGAGGTATCAGTTAGAAAGTTTTGTCAAAAGCTTTATTTTCTACCTAAGGCAGCATTAAGTATTTAATTAGATATTAACTGCAGTGGATCTGGGGTACTCTTTTTTCAGGACTTAAAGTCGTAGGAGAATTGCAGAAAGCCTCTCTATCCCCCACTGTCTTCCATCAGTCGAGATAAAGAAGTTCACCTGTTGTCAAATTCTCTGCAAAGAATCAGGTTACTATTTTTTCTCTGTCGTGACCAGTCTCCTTCAGTTGAATGATCAACAGTGATATCATATTACAATTTTTCTTTTTCATTTCAAGCATGTGAAGACTGGCTTCCTATATTTTTTAGAGAAGACACTGCAATGTAGCAAGCCAGGAAAATTCTCACAACATAGTTGAGTATATAAAGACTACAGAACACTTCCTCTCCTGGTTATTACTTATACAACTGGTTTACAAGAACATTAAGTAAGAACCTAAACTCTTCTCCCATTGCTCTGACAAAACTTGGACAGTTCACTAGTTTGGAAGAAGCTGTAATTGAATTCATCTGTGCCTATAGATTTCAATTTTTTGTTTTCTTTCTTTTTTTTACTTTTTGTAGAAAGTCTTTAATAGCAGATTTGATTCCTTTAATAGATATCAGACTATTCTAATTTTCCATTTCTTCTGCTATCATCTTTATTTATCTAGGAATTTGTCCATGTTATCCACACTGTCAAATGTTTGCAATACAATTATTCATAATGTTCTTTTAAATATCTTTTGATGTCTGAAGATTTGTAGTGATATTGTAGTAATATCTCCCCTGATATTAAGTAATTTATCTTTTTTTTTCATATTATATCAGACTTGGTTGCCATTTGTCAATTTTAATAATAGGTTGGAGAACGTGATCAAAAAAGATATGACCGAGATAGACCCGTGAGCTAGCCCTGGGCACTTTGGAGGCTCTTCACCTCCTCCCGTCCTTAGAATGTGGGTTTCATTTGCCTTTTCTGCTCCCAGAGTTTGCTCCAAGGACATAGCATTGAGATACTGATGTGGTGTTGAAAACACCTGCATGGTATAAGTAACTAAGCCCAGTTAGGACCTCTTTATAAGCTTTTAAGATTTGGAGGTCAGGTGTGGGGATCTATTCGTCTTGCTGTCTCCCAAGACATGCCTCATACGTAAGTTTCCTTTGCTATTATTAAATTTGCCAGGTAGCAACATGGAGTGATGTGTTTCTCTTTGGTCTCTCCCTGCTTTGCATAAGAGGACTGGTTTTGTATTATACCAGGGAAGCTTCCAAGAGGGCTGTGAACCTACAAATGTTATTTCAAGCAATCAAATTTTGGCTTCTTTCCTTTGATTTATGTTTTTTATCTTACTAATCTCTGCTTTTATATTTATTTCTTTAGGTTTTCCACCTTTATAAGAAGTAAAGACAAATGCTTTTTTAGTATAATGAATATGCTAATATGCAAACATAAATTTTGAATTCAGTTCAATAAGAAAATGGAAGGGACAGAGATGAATGTGTTTCTTCCCATTAAGAATACCTTTGGAATTATCACAAATTTCTATTTATATCTCAGGGACCAGATACTAGTTAAATGACCTCTCCTATACAAGTTACAAAATATGATCTTTATTCTTTCACAGTAGGTCCAACCAAAGATAAGCCAAAAGATAGTGAGAACACATATTGAGGTAAACAGCAAGTAGTCTCCACCAGAGTTCAAAAGAACAATAAGGAGAAATAATTAAAAAAGGATTACTTGTGAGTTAGAGAGCATATGGGTTGGATGTAGTAAAATTAAATAAATAAATAAAATTTAAAAATAAAATACAAAAGAGGCATGCATAAGACTTTTAAAAGGAAATATATCAAATGTCTCCTTTGTTTATTTGGGACTTTTTACTCATTTGTTTTAAAATATTGTACTGTCTACGCAAGTGTTAAAAATTGTGTGTGTGTATTACAGAAGTTTATATAATCTAAGCCAATCACTTAATAACAAAATGTTAACCTGCATGATTCAAATTCAGATGAGAAGTATCAAGGCTGGTATTAGAGGAATCATCTTCTTTTCTGCCTAAAAGAATATTACATATTACATTTTAAGCAGAATATTTCCTTTCTGCATAAAAGGGATATCATAACTTCATGAAATATTTTTGAAGCAACAATGGTAATGAGTCACTTTAAATGTATTCTTCAGAAAATGTTATAAATAAGGACAATTTTAGTCTCTTTTGTTATTGCATCATTAACTCCACCATATCCAAATGGTAATAAATTCAAATATAAGAAAAATGATTAATTACCTGTGCTGGCTCTATGTGATACACTGGTTGACTAGATAGACTAGTGAGGAATACAAAATGACCTGGTGGGAAGCCATCTGTAGTTCTGTCCAACTCTTTAAAAGCATTTCTCCTGCTGACTTTATCACAGTGTTCAATAACAATGTAACAGAAGCTCTATCACCAGGATATCATGGGTGTATCTCATGCCCTTTTGACATACTTCTATTGCCTCTTGAAACACCTCAGGGTTAATTGTCTTTATTAGGCATATTTCCATATCTGGAACCCACTGCATGGATTTTTACAAATCTCCGAAAAGACATCAATATGTCAGTCTAAAGCCAAGTCATATGCAGAACAGCAAGAAATGGAAAATACTGAAATGAATGTTGCTCTGAACATGTCAACAATTCATCTGATTGTTTATGTAGTTTATTGACTGATAGATACATTATATAAAATTATTTTATTTTGGTAATGTATGGCCAATCTCTATTTCAATTTTTAGAACAAAATATCAAGCCATTTTAAATATATACATGTATAAACACTGAGGCTCTTTACCTATTTATAATTTGCTTTCCTATATATTTAGAATACATTATGTAATTTATTTTATTTTTTTTTTACACAGCTAGAATACATTATGTAATTTAAAAGGAAAATGTAAACTAAAAGGAAATTGTAAACTATTTGTTTTTTTAAAAAGTTAAGAATGGGGTGATTTTTTAATTAAACTACAAAAAGTTGACTACTCCCATGATTTTATATGTGGCAGTCAGTACAGCTGGATTTCATAAGGTCCAAGAGGAAAGTGCTATAGGATTTTGTCACATAATCAATCAGTTGACATAAATTCATAGCATTGAGCGACCCATCATCTCAGGCATATAGCAGAATGAAGGAACATATCTTCCATAATGTAACAAGTTCCTGATTAGCTGAAGGATGACCTTATTATATCATTATTTACCTGAAGTAAGAACAATATTACGGATAACTTTTCTTTCAGGTAATTTTAATTTAAGGTTTTTGGCACATAAACAGTTTTATGACTACTTCAGTGGGGCAAGAAGTGATGTAGCTGGAAGGCAAAACTGTTCTTTAGAGATTGGAAAGCTTCCGATTGAAGCGTGCAGGGGAAAATGATATTAAAAACTTCTGTTCATTATTTCATTTGTGCCCAGAACCGTGCTGAGCACTTTATAGACAGAACACAAAGCTAGTATAAATAGGAAATAGAAGAAATTAGATTCCAAACCAATTTACACTGGATACCAAAGGCAGTGCATGCCACAATAACAGTACTATAGGCAAGCTTAAATTACTCTCTCCCACTTAAATATTCTTTTTCTGGCCATTTGTAAGTTGACATCACTTTTATTTGCCTTTCCATTTTGTTTTAGTTCATTGGTTACCTGATGCTAATTCTCAGATTTCCCATTTTTATTCATCCATACCGACATGATTCACTCCTGCTCTGTTATTCTGAAACCTACCCTGGTCATGTTCTTGTTCCATGCTACCTTTACTTCTCTTTGGCTACTTGACTAAAACTTTAAGTTCATTTTGTACATGTGTTGCTCAATCCTAGTCTACAGTGGAATTTCTAGCTATTATTCAAGATCATTACCCTTTGGAAGCTGGGTTTCTCTTTCTCTGACTGCTTTTGAAGTCTAAATTCTTAGCTTGAATTCTTAGCCTGCACTTATATTCAAGACCTTGTAAAAATTGTTCCTGATTTATGTTTTTATATTTATCATCTAGGTTTCCATGTGACCATTTTGATCCATGGTTAATACAGCATCTGTGTCCTTGATATTTTTTACTTAAGCTTTTTATTTTATCAAGTTTGGATTAAAGGATTCATATCGAGGAGTGGTTATGATATTTGTAAAGGACTTGGAAGATTCCTACAGGCAAGGGTAGAAGTTGAAGTGTGCACAAGATAAATTTTATGCTTAAGGCAATGGAATAGCTACTGAGGCTTTTTAATTAAGGAGAGTAATGCAAAATCATTTTGTGAAAATTATTTTGAAAAAAATGTATTCGCACAATAGGTTGATCAAGAAGAAAGAGCAGGACAGAAGAATAAAGTTTGGATCTCCTTTAACAAGCTGAATACATGAAGTGGCAGAGCCCTGAGCCCAATTTGTAGTGGCAGGAGTTAAAATGCAAAAATAATTGTGGTTGATAATAAAAAGAGAATATTTTGGTTTATGATATCTTACTTGCTATAAGAGATAAAGAAAAGGTAATGATTAAGGACTATTTACCATTTCTTATCTGAGTGACTGTCTAAAACTTGTTGTATTTGGAATATCAGAAGGATAGGCATGACTTGGTACATGAAGGATGAGTTCCGTTTTAGATATGCTGTACTTGAAGATACTAGAAAAATGTCCATGTGGAAATGCCTGGTAGCCATTGAAAATGAAGTGAAAATTTAGGTAAGAAGTCAAGCTTAAAGATGTGAGTTTTGAAACTCATCCAGGAAGATGTGCTAGTTATTATTGTAAGATTGGTTGGATCTCTCATAAAGAAGAGTTATTCAGAAACATAAACCTAGGAAATGCTCATATCCAGAGAGTGGGAAGCAAGAAAGGAAGGGGAGAAGGTGCAATGTCTACCACAAAGAGTTGTTTTTGACCATCTCTTACTTTCATGTAGAGAATTGGGGCATGTTTTTAGAGTCTTAAATAATATATATGGACGTGGATGGCACATTGTCATAGGTATTTAAGACATGTTAGTTGAAATAAACTGAAGGCGCTGAAAGAGAGTTAGAAATAAAAACACGATAATCAGAATCCAGAGGAAGAGAATGCTCATGAATGGGAGCCTACATTGCAAATTCTGGCAGGGTAAATGCTCAGAAAACTAACAGAAATGTTGAGTATGGCCATGACCTTTGAAACCAGAATGTAAACATATTCCAATGCAGAAAAGAGTTTAAAATAGTATTTCTAGAACTTATAGCTGTAGCTCCAAATAGTTCTCTTCCCTATGGTTACTTCCAACATTTTGATATGACATATAAATGTCATTAATTTTTATCCTCACTTGAGTAATGGAGAAACTGAGGCAGAAAATCAGGATACACATATTTTACAACTGCTGCATTAAAGGCTAGAATTTTAAACTTGCCACTATTCTTTCGATATCAAACTAAATGTTCTTTAATTGCCATCATGGCAAGCACTATTTTTTATGATGTGATCAGCTCAGGTATGTAGTTAAATGGTATATAAACAACAATCAATTCAAATTAAATCATTCCATTTTTAGAAGTAAAACCTACCAAGGCATCTCATATCACATAATTGTATAATTCACTGTAATTACATAATGCTCATATGGTGCTAAAAAAATTGATAAGCTGACATTAAAGCAAAATGACTTAAACCTGTCTTAATTTGAAATGCAATGATGACATTGTTAATTATATGATTAGTCCTAAATTTTGGAATTGTATTCCCTAGAAGTTTATGATTTTTCCCTTAAATAATTTTAATGACATTCAAGGAAACCCCAGGAGAAAATATGCTAACGAAATGTCTATTTATTTGTCACATACTTTTAGTATTTCCTGGTTAAAATTTCTTTATATCTCTCTCAGTCTGTTGAGATTATAAATATATTTGGCCATAAATAGCAGCAATCTCTTTTGTAATTAGCCTCATATTTAGTGATTTATTCAGTAATAAAATAAGCCAGATTCTGGAATTTTTATCACAGACTGAAATCTGGCATTAACAAAAGCTTGAGACTAAA
Source organism: Phoca vitulina (assembly GCF_004348235.1). Classification (NCBI taxonomy): domain Eukaryota; kingdom Metazoa; phylum Chordata; class Mammalia; order Carnivora; family Phocidae; genus Phoca; species Phoca vitulina. Next base: position 47,928,442 of record NW_022589706.1, read on the forward strand.
TGAAAAAGACAAAATTCTTGCTCTCCTGATGCTGCATATATTATAGTTAGGGTCAAAAGTGACTTCCTAATTTAGTTATAACCCTAAGATTTCAAGGCAGCAGTTACGACAATTTTGCTGGCCCACAATGTATGGCTGGGAAAATACTGTTTTTCAATACTGAATGTGAGGGATTTACTCAAATAAAAATTACCCACAAGACACATACTGGAGACAAGGCAGCCAACTTCTTTGAGAAAGTAAAAGCTATGCCAAGGCAAGTTTGTTCACTGAGGAAAGTCTGTATGGGGAATCAGAGTGCAGTCCTCAAACTTACTGGGCAGCAAGGTGACAACTGGGTGTGAAACAAACAGAAAGGCAAGATTATCATCCAAGGAACCTTCCCACAATCCTTAACTGCTACTTCTGCCAAAAGATTTTCATATATTTTTGTCAGAGGACACAAGAATATATTTTATTTTATTTTTTTTTTTTAAGATTTTATTTGCAAGAGAGAGAATGAGAGACAGAGAGCATGAGAGGGAGGAAGGTCAGAGGGAGAAGCAGACTCCCTGCTGAGCAGGGAGCCCAATGTGGGACTCGATCCCAGGACTCCAGGATCATGACCTGAGACGAAGGCAGTTGCTTAACCAACTGAGCCACCCAGGCGCCCCACAAAAATATATTTTAAGTTTACATTTAAATACATACTTAAAAAGAGTTACCTTACTTGATTCTTTCCCTTTTTTTATTTTTTAAAGATTTTATTTATTTATTTGAGAGAGAGAGTGCAAACAAGAGAGCACAAACAGAGGGAGGAGCAGAGGGAGAGGGAGAAGCAGGCCTCCCGCCAAGCAGGGAGCTTGATGCAGGGCTCAATCCCAGGACCCTGAGATCATGACCTGAGCTGAAGGCAAATGCTTAACCAACTGAGCCACCCAGGCACCTCTTGATTTGCTTTTCTTCTTCTCCTTCTCCTTCTCCTTCTCCTTCTCCTTCTCCTTCTCCTTCTCCTTCTCCTTCTCCTTCTCCTTCTCCTTCTCCTTCTCCTTCTTCTTCTTCTTCTTCTTCTTCTTCTTTCTTCTTCTTCTTCTTTCTTCTTCTTTCTTCTTCTTTCTTTTCTTCTTCTTTCTCCTCCTTCTCCTCCTCCTCCTCCTCCTCCTCCTCCTTCTTCTTCTTCTTCTTCTGATTTTATTTATTTATTTGAATGAGAGAGAGACAAAGCAGGAGAGCAGGGAGGGTCAGAGGGAGAAGCAAACTCCCCACTGAGCAGAGAGCCCAAGGCAGGACTCCATCCCTGGACTCCAGGATCATGACCTGAGCCCAAGGCAGACGCTTAACAGACTGAGCCACCCAGGAGCCCCTCGATTTGCTTTTCTTGATAGCATGCCTCAAAACATTAATCATACCTGGACTCACTATATTTTATCTGTGACCCTCAGAAATTTTCATTTCCTACAAATTATCTGAGTTCAGTCTATGTCTCCAAATCTTTTCTTTTTTATTTCTAACTTTCATTATGGAAAATTTCACACACATAACAAACTAGAGATACTAGTGTAGTGAATCCCAGTGGATCCATTATAATTTTGTATACTCTAACATCAAAGCTCCTGTATCTCCAACATCCCCAGATTTTTTTTTCCTAAGTAAATTTCAGATAGCACATTATTTCATCTATAAATATTTAAGTATGCATCTCTAAAAAAATGACTATTTAAAAAAAACATAACCACAACATTAAGAACAGTATTTTTTAATTAATAAAATGCCCAGTTAGTTTTCATATTACTAAAATTGTTTCCTTTTTTATAACCATTTGTTTGTACATATCAAGGACAAATTAAGGTCCATGCATTACGATTTACTCATATTTCTTTTTAAAAAGAATGATTTGTTTTGTAATCTGTAGTTTCTTTTCTCATCTCTTTCCCCCAAACTGGAAATTATTTTCCTCTAACTAGTTTGTCTTGTAGGATTTCCCCAAAACTAGATTTACTGATTTCATCCCATTGGCTTCACTATATAACATTTTCCTTGATTTTCTGTATTTTCCATAAATTGGTAGTTAAATTTAGAAACTCAATCAGATATGGGTTCAATTTTATAGGAAGTTTATTTTATAATATAAATTATATATATATAAATAATATATATATAATATACATTATATATAAATATAAAATAAATATAAAAATACATAAAAATATAAAAATATATAAAATACATTTTATAAGAGTTATTGCATATAGCCATCAGTGTGTGCCTTAGATCTAGTTTTACTTTACTTTGGGTATGCATTCATCTGTTTAGTTATGAGATGAATTTTAAAATAAATGGACTGAAGCCCTTTTTACCATAAAGGTAAAATATGTACCATTTGTTCTCAAACAGTTTTCTCAAGAAATATACCCATGTTTTTGCCTTGTAATTTCCAAATTAAAAAAACTGATTTCCAAATATATGGCAAAAAAAAAAAAAAAGTAATTTTCAACCTGGCTTCACTCTAGGAACTGCTTCTTTGGCTTTTATTTCTCTTTATCCGCTCCCACAACCCTTTCTGAAAATCTGCCAACCACAGTATGTGTAAGAGCTGTAGAAGGAAAGTAGAGGGAGTTGAAAGCATGAGGAGGCATTGGGAATATTAGTTTTTAAGGATATATCTAAATAAACTAAGTTACTAAGCTAATTATAATTTATAATCAATCAACAATTACATTTAAATATATTTTATTTTTGTTCACAATATTTTATACAACTTCAAGAATCAAACAATACATAAAGACTGATTTCCTTCTTATAAAAAGACATGAGTTAATTTTGAGGAACATGGCTTTATAACATTTAGTTGGACTGAAATTTTGCCCTGAACTCTGTGACAAAATATTTCCTGTATATGGAGCCTTCCTATGTATATAATGACAAATATATGTCTAACTCACAACATAACTCATTCACTGATTAAGAGACAGGTCAATCAGTAAACAGCGTTCATTGACTTACCAGCAATTCTGGAGTTATGTTTAGAACAATCTATGACACTATTGGCATTCTTCTAATATAACTCAATAACTACACATACCACAACAAACTTCTGTTTTTAATGCGGTTATTGGCCAAAACGTATTTTTTGAAATTGCCATTCTATTTCATAAATGCATATTTTCCACTTACAAATCTTGCATTAATGCCATTCATAATTGGTAAGGCGCTTATAATGCCTTTGACCACTCTGCCATGGGAAATCTTTACACTGCACAAAAATAGAGAAAGTTCAATATAACTTCAGGTTTTGCTTCTCAAACTGAGGAATGTAATGGTTTGTCAAGGAGTATTCAAAGCCAAAAAGATAAAAATGATGCATCTTCCTAGAGCATTGATTTTACCCTGAAGTTCAGTTAAAAATACTTGAGCTTTTATCCTCTTTAAAATCATCACAAGAATGGGCAGATGAAATATCATATAATATGTCAGGCAATCTTATGCTTTATTTGGATATAAAATAATTTTTTAATGAATTTACATGATTCAAGTGATTGAAAATTTATAAATGGTGTATCTTTGTTGTTGTATAAAAATTCAAAATCTGGTAATCGTAGAAAAGAAATATATTTGAAGTGAGGAATAATAAATTGGCAAATCACAAGGAAAAGTTATTCTGTTGTCACCAGTGTCCTTAACTGTTCATTCTTTGTCAAAACAATCATAACATCAAACTGTGCACTGTGACTCTTGATCTCAGGGTCATGAGTTCAAGCCCCATGTTGGAGGTAGAGATTACTCAAAAATAATGTCAAATATCAGGTTTAAACATCCAATTGAGTAAACTATGTCTAAACTGTTTCTGTACCAGTTGATGATACAGAGTTGGGTGAGAGCAAGTAACATAGCCATTTTACTGGTCTTCCTTATATTTAGAATAAGAATATCTGTGAAGACAAGTAAATATCACAGTATTTAATGTTAAACAAACTGATGAGAATACTTTCAAGTAATATTGCAATTTTGTTTGTTTTCTAATGCAAGCTATTTTGGGAGTAATATGTCTTCTATAACCAGATTACAAAATGGAAGGAAGATTATTCGTTTCTTTAGGATGAAAAATGATAAACTCTGTAGTTAAATTCATTCCATTAGCAGTTAACTTTTTTCTTGAAAAACATTTTTAGGAACTATTTCCTGGAGAGACCAAGCTGTGAATGAGAGGCCTTTTGACCTCACAACAAGAAAATACTCTTTTTGAGAATTCCGTGAAGAGTAACGTGAAAGTGTGCCCCATGCCAACATTTCGACACAATTCTATGCATCTCTTCTTAGAAGTTCTCTTGATATAGACCAAAAGGTAGTGAGAAAAATATTTGTCATTTGTGTCCACTTACTTGGAGAGTCTGTAATATTTCTGAAATATTATGATACCAATAATGTGAAATTTCCCAATTGTTGAAACTGACAGTATCATATTTTCAATTGAACCAATCATCTAAAATTTGTAAACATGACAGTAGCATTTCATCTAAACTTAAAAAAAAAAAAGGAGTTATTTTTCCTGCTTTTAGACACTGGAGCTCCTGGTCCTCAGGCCTTTGGTTTTAGACTGAATTCTACCACTGGCTTTCCTGGTTGTTCAGCTTGACCTCAGAGCTGACCACTGTAAGAAGGTGCAGTGTATCCGAGACCAGCAACCCAGCAAGATCCTCATGATCACTGAGTGCTACAGGGTGAGAAGGAGCTGCCCGTCCTGGACAAGACCAAGTTCCTGGTCCCAGACCATGTCAAGCTGCATTAGTTGATCAAGATGATCCAGCCTCGTCTGCAGCTGAACCCCATGTAGGCCTTCTTCCTGCTGGTGAACCAGCACAGCATGGTGATCAAGTCCATGCCCATTGCAAGAAGGATGACCATGGCTTCCTCTACATGGTCTACGCCTCCCAGGAAACCTTTGGCTTCTAAGCTAGCAGCAGTGAGTAGCAGGGAGCTCCTTGCTCCTTAACTTAAACTGCCTCTACCTACATGGGCTGGGCAGGGTTGCCACCCCCTACCCAGGGGGCATCAACCACACCCGTTTTGTCCTTGGGTGGATCCTAAGCCAATCATTGTTAGGGTTGCCCCTCTGGGTGCTGGCTGGGATCGGGAATGGTGGGAACAGACAGTTCCTATAATACATTTTTATATTGATTTTATTTCTCTGGAAAACCTGACTAATTGAACCACTTTTCTCCAAAATTTTCACCCTTCATTAGGCTCTGGGGGTTCATTCTGAAGCATAAGTAGTGGATAAATAATTATATATAATTCTACAACTCATGCACTCTTTATTATTTTAGCAATTAAGTTAATCAGGAATAATATTAATTATAGAGAATATTCACATCTTGTGTTTTGTTTTTGTTTTTGTTTTTGTTTTTCTCAGAACAAATGAATTACCTGTATGGTCATTTAAATTAATAATCTAAATAGCCAAATGTTTATTAGTAGCAACTGGTGGTCTGGAAATCCATTAAAGGAATTTCTACAATTACAGGTAAATATCTTTGGAAATTAGCACAGGCTGAGCATAGAGGGTAAGAATACAACTAAGGTGTAACATTTATGCCATCAGTGGAGAGTCACAAAAATAATCCAGGGTCATCAAAGTATCCTCTCATAAAGACTCTTGCCACATTTTGCATATTTTAGGGTCCTCCTTCTCTCTCTCTCTCTAAACAGTAGCAATCCAGATTTAATCTGAAATTATTTCGTGATCTGAATGATTTTGAACTTTTATCACAAACAATTAATAGATATTATGGTAAACTATTATGCTTTACTCTGTAGTAATGATAGATTGATAATACAAATGTTATTTCATTTTTTTGCCACTTATTTTAAACTTCATTTTAAACTACTTCTCTTCATTAAAAGTACTTTAATGTTAATACTGGAAAACAATTTGAAACTTCATGTTTCTTGCTTTTCTTATAGATTATTTTGTGAAAAAGCTGAAAATATCTTTTAAAGACCACAGGATGGAAAATAAGAGGAATTGGTTGTTGATAAAGTTTATAATTAAAGTTGTTTTAGTCATCAACAACTATTTTCTAGACTAATAATAAAAAGAAATAAAGCCTTGATTTTATTATACATTTTTAAAAGTTTATAATCAGAATAGTTTAGAGAGCATAATTCTTTAACATCCAGAAACATTTAGCTAAACAAATACTGAAATTAAACTTTTATAATATAAATATAAAGTAAAACTGCAGACATACAGGGATATTGTATTTTGATTTTTCTTAGCCCCATTCTTGGTGAAAATATAATGAAAACTTGTTTTAAATAATAGCAAAGGAATTACAAGAAGAATCAAAGGAAATTATCCCACCTTCCAAATGTAGCTACTAGCTAAGAAATACAAACAGCTTTTCTCCTAGTTTTATGTGGTGTCAGAATGTTAAAAGTCCCCTTCATAGTTATAGCTTTTAGACAAGTGCATTTCACTAGAAACTGCATTTTAGATAAATGGCTTTCCCATTGTTCTTCTCAAATTTGGAAGATCACAAAATAAAGGTTACTTTTGGAAAAAAGAAAGTAATTATATCTTTATAAACTTCTCCTGAGTGTTTTGTTTTAAATTAATGGAACCCTGCACATAAAATTTATAGACTCTAAAGATAGTGGGTGTAGTGTCAAATTAATCTGTGTGATTTATTACAAATCTTATGATAACCCCTGATCATACAGGATCTGAGAGCATGGCCATAATGGTTTGCCATAATGGTTTATGTGCTACTGCTTGACTCACTGACCTTTCACACTTGGAGTTTTAAAATCATTTTGTGGAACTCTTAAGGACACCATTAACACCAACCAGTATTGTATTCCTTGCCTTTGGCTTTTATCTGCAGCTGCTTTTTTTTTTTTTCCAAAATATTCACACAAATCATGATGTCTAATAAAAACAGCTTATGAATAGATAGGTTATCTGGTCTTCAACTGAATAAAAAATTTTATAATGAATATATTAGATTTTAGTTGTTGTTAAATAAGTATAAAGTTCTAATTATGTAAGATGAGTAAATTTCAGAGATCTGCTGTACAACATAGTACCATTAATTAACTATAAGTTATTGTGTACTTAAAAATTTGTTAAGAAGACAGATCTAATGTTAAGTGTTCTTACCACACATACACATATACACATAAACACACATACAAGCACACACATACAACCCTACCCCACCCCCCAGAAATCCAAGGACACAAGGAAACTTTTGGAGGTGATGGGTATGTTTATTATCTGGATTGTGATGATGGTATCATGAGTATATGAATACATCCAAACTCACAAATTGTAAACATTAATTATGTACAGTCCTATATACCAATTATATCCAATATAGCTAGGAAAAAAAGAAAGAATACTTATAGCTGACATGCAGCTTTAATTGCTATTTCAGGAAAAAAAAAGTAAATAAGAGGAATAATAAGAAAAAGTGAAGGAGGAGGAAAAGGAGGTGAAAATATTTACTATTTAGGAAATACTTACTTCTCATTACAAGCAATAAATGTTGTAACTAAATATGGTAACATTTAAATAGACTTATTATGGTGGTCATTTCATAATATATACAAATATTGAATCATTATGTTGTACGCCTAAAACCAATATAATGTATGTCAATTATACCTCAATTAAAAAAGAAATTTACTATTTACTATTATAACAAAGAAACTGAATATTCATAGGACCAAAGAAATTAATGAGTCAAAACCCAACAAATGAGAGCTGTCAAACTAGTTATTTAGCATTGGGTTATTTTAAAAATGAATTCAATTAAATTTTTACATAGGTCCGTGGTCAAAGATCACCAAGAACATACCTGTAGTTGAACAAGGTGGGTTTATTGCACTGAGAGAGAAGGCACATCATGGGAAATTGTGATGCATCTCAGTAAAAGGGCACTTAAAACAACTTGTTACGGCATTGGGCTTGTGTTAGATATGGGGGAGGATTTAAAAAAGCAAGGCTTTGCTTTGTATTGGATTTTGCCAGGAAGTAGGAGTGATTCTGATTGAATATCTTATTAAATTATATCTAGAAGGAGGAAAAACTAAACCCAACCAAACATATTTAAGTGTTCAATGAGATAATGGATGCAAAACGATTAATTCTTGTATAATATAATTTACTTATAATAATTATTATAATTATTTGCTTATTATTCTAAGAATGTTGAAAAATACTTATTCATTACATATGTTTCTATAACCTGTATTTTTTTATGTTCTTACATGTCAGTAAATGAATGCCATTTACTAATTCTTAATGACTTTATATCTCAAACTTGATTTTCCTCATATATGTGTTTCTAGTTTTTATTTACTTTTATTTTTATTTTTTTTTAAGATTTTATTTATTTATTTGACAGAGAGAAACACAGTGAGAGAGGGAACACAAGCAGGGGGAGTGGGAGAGGGAGAAGCAGGCTTCCTGCCGAGCAAGGAGCCCGATGCAGGGCGTGTTTCTCGTTTTTATAGGAATGGCAGTATGTGAAACAATAAAAATGATTTAAACTGTCACTGTATTCGTTCCATAAGAGTTTATATGGCATATAATATACCAAAACATATATGCCATTCTAGATGTGAAATATAAATTTAGACCCTAAAGCATATCTCAGGGAAAATTTCTGTAAACTGCATATATTGTTCTTCAATGGTGAAAGAATGACTTGCAAGTTAGCTAGTCTTGAAATTTTAGCTCTGCCATTTACTAAGTTTGAGATCTAAAAGCAATTATTCACTAAGCTTCATTTCCTGACCTCTAAAATGACACCTGTACCATTTATATTACTGATGTTTTTTAAGGAATATATGGAATACTGTATGTACCATGCCTGGCACACAGCACTCTCTTACCGATAGTTCTTATTTTATTAGTAAGTACTTTAAAATCAGCTATTTCATAAAGGTGGGGTGGTATAGGAAAACGATGGAGGACAGGTTGTGATTTTCTGTTTCTTGATGTGCAGAGGTTACTACTTTGCATGCACAGTGACTGTCTTGAATTAAAAGAGGAATATGTTCTCAGTTTCTGTCAAAGCCACAGTAAATAAATGATAGGCCAGCCTTTTAGATTTAAGTTGTTTCATGTTTCACCAGAACAGGAACTAGAAATAGAATCACAGAAAGAGTAATTTGATAGATCTCATGGTGACTTTTAAGCTAAGCAAATCTTATGCATGCAACAGCCTGAGAGAAGTAATTCAGTATATAGCTTTAAGTGTAATATTAATAACAAATTTTCCTTTCTAATATTTTGGTGCGGTAAGAACAAATCACAGATAAATTCATGAATTTATTTGTTTTTTTGGCTTTAGATTAAAGTCTGGGATAAACAAATGGAAATGAACTCAAAGCAATCCTTCCTTCCTCTATTCTTTTAGTATTCATTCATTTGTTCATGTATGTATTCTACTTGAATACATATTATGTAAAAGAACCTGATCTAAGAGTTTTATTGGAACAAAATAGATGAAACTCTATGGAGCTCACACTTAGTAACCTCAAATCTTATTTGGCAATATTGAAGAAAACAGTTTTATGCCGTGGTAACTGACCTAGTCACAAAGAAAAAAATGAATGGAATAGAGAGAAAAATATTATAAAGACTTAGTTTTCATTTTATTATGCTTTTTTTTTAACGGTATTTTAAAAGCAATGTATTTTTTTCAAATTGACTAGCCTAATCTCTTTGGGTTTTCTCTTTCTTTGTTGTCATGGATAAATACTGTATAGAATTGCAGAAACATCAGTTTCATGTATTTATCCTGATTATCAAAAATTAACATCATTTTAAATACATATAAGGAGTACATGAATTTGAAAATTCCATAAGGAAGTGCAATGTCACTGTCTTAGATAAGGCCTTTATCTGTTACTGTTTGTATTACTACAACAATCTCCTAATTGGTATCCCTGATACTTATTGGGTTTATCTCCTTCCAATCAATTATTTAGTGAAAAAAAATCCAATATCACTAAAGCAATCATGATCATGTCAGCTTTTGCATAAAATCCTACACAAGCTTCCTTGAGTCTTCTGAATAAATCAAACATTCCCACCTTTGCTTATGCCTTGTAATTTTGCTCTCTCACTCCCTATTTCCAACCAGCCTCATCTATGTGGGAGATCCCAGATCAGGTTTTGCTGGGTTACCTTTCTCTGACCATTCACACCCAATATTTGGTCTCACTAAATCCAATTAGTGCATCTGACCCAGTCGAGATTTCAGCTGGCCCAAGACCTTTTGCTTACTTGCAAGGGGCCCCTTCATCAACCCTGTCCCACAGGCTAGGTGAAGTGCTTCATAGCCCTCCCATTCCTTCCCTCTCTCTAGTACTTGCCAAAGTTAAATGCATTTCTGCTCATGTATCTTTTTTTCCATTAGTCTGTAAGCTATTTGAGGTCTGTTCATTTTTCCATTGCCTAGAACATCCCTGGGAATATAGTTGATGCAAGACATGTATTTGTTGAATAAATGAATGAATGAAAAATACTCTTCATACAATCTCACTAATACTATACAGTTCCATGATTCTTTACCTTAAACCCATAGAACCAGAATGTTTCAGAATTCAGACTGTTTAGATAGGTCATCCATTCAGAAAGGTAATATGGTGCAAATACCACAGATTATATAGCAATCCAGTGGATTTGGGAGCAATATTAAGTAATACAGTAGGTTAATTTTTTTTGTAGCAATACATATGAATATTCCTACTAAGTGGAGCAAATAAATACTAATAAATAGCATCATAACAGTGGCATTGAGAAAAATGAATACCTGTAAATAGACACATTCAGTTGAAGTCAGATTTTACTAATCAAAAGAGTTTAGTTCAATTTGGCTGTCAAATGAGCTACCAAATTAAAAAATTAAGTTAATTAATTAATCTTTGGTTTCTAGGCCTTTCTGGATTTCAGAATTGCAGACTAGGCATTGCAGGTCTTTGTGAGTATGTGAATTTAGCCACAACCTAGTGATTATTAGGTATTATATGGTTTAAATATGTTTATTTTCCGGGTATAAGAGTATATCTCAAAGCTTCAGACTTTGTGGGCGCCTGGGTGGCTCAGTTGGTTAAGCGACTGCCTTCGGCTCAGGTCATGATCCTGGAGTCCCGGGATCGAGTCCCGCATCGGGCTCCCTGCTTGGCAGGGAGTCTGCTTCTCCCTCTGACCCTCCCCCCTCTCATGCTCTCTGTCTCTCATTCTCTCTCTCAAATAAATAAATAAAATCTTTAAAAAAAAAAAAAAAAAGCTTCAGACTTTGTATGTTTTGCTCACTAACAGATACATTTTCCTTATGAATTACAAGACTACCTGAATTTATTCTTTTCCTAGTTACCCAATAGTGAATTTGTATTTTTCTTTAAAAATTAAAAATGAGTTTTCTGTATGTGGTAGAAATATTAACCACTTTACATATTAGACAAAAAATACCTTAAAATATGTTTCTCCTTTCATTTATTATTTTATTATATCAAGATTCAATAATTTTTTAATCTCAACAATGTCATTCCTTTAAAATTATATGTCTGTGTAATGTGTGTGTCCTTTTCTTTTATTCTGATGCCAATATTTCAAAACCAAACTCTGAAATTTCTTTTGGAAGAGATCCTAATTTTCTCCAAGACATGTGACTCTTGTAATTTCTTTCTTTCATTCATTTATTGAACCATTATATGAATCGAAAGGTAATTCAGTAAACATGCCAATGCTCCTGACACATGCCACTCACTTGGAGAAGTTCCTCTTGTGATATATTCACATTGTAACTATTGACCAATTTTCTCCATACTTACTAAAGTTAAATTTAGTCACTGGAACCCTTGTAGTTAACTTATGGGAAGGACAGATTTTTTTGTGTCTGTGATTTATGCAGGTTACTTCACTGCTACCGTGACATGGTCTTGAAAATTGTTCACTATAGTTAAAGATATGAAAATTTGTATTAAAATAAAAGAGATTACAGTCCATGCTAAACTTTTTTGAAGAGAGACTGAAGAAAAGGAATTAAGCTGATTCTGCTCGCCCCCAATATGTGGTTGCAGACCACCAGTCTAGTAGCTCTGCTGTGTACATGTTGCAATTTGATATTGTAGTTGAAAAGCGGCCAACTAACAGGGAATTGCAGTAATCAAGTTGTTGGGGGAAAAAAAATCAATGTACTGAACAGACTTTCAATCTTATTATTAAAGACAGGCAATGGTCCTTCTCTGCCAGCAGCGATGTGGATAAGAGGAGGGGAAAAAAAGAAAAATGACTTTATACTCAGGAAAAGGCCACAAAGTGTCTAAATAAATCCTAATATCATGAAGTTTGCCATTCTGTCAAACATAAAATGAAATGATGATTAACTGTAATTTAAGTGAGTTAATAGAATTTTGAAAATTATTTGTGTGAGTTGAATTATAACAAATGTGATTATAACTGTTGTTACAAAGTAGCATAAAACTCCGGAAAAGTAGCATATAGTGTACTAATGTTTAAATATAGGTAAATGTTAGCTAGTTACAGTACATGGCTCAGTTACATAAATCTTTTCAAATGTGAGTATCCAGAGTAGCTTGGATATTGCAAATTAAACCAAACCAGATTTGATATCTTTCTTTCAGTCAGTGTCATACTTCCTGTCCAGGAGGAAAAGGGGAGGAAAAATTAGGCAAGGGAGGATCAGAAGACAGAGAGGAGAAAAGAGGGGAGAAAAGGAAAGAAGAATCATACACGAACTGGTGCTGACTATTCTCTTGGGGGCACCTAAGGCCTAAATCAATCTGGGGCTGCTCTTGAAATGCAGGCATACGTTTTTAAGCATTATATTAAAATTTCATGATCAATACGCTGAAAGCTGCAGAACATACAAGCAAAATAAGTGCTGACAATTCACCAGCATCTGAATTTAATAAAATGTCATTTTCCAGCCTCAGCAGTAGTGCCAGGAGGAGATGGCTGTCCTGATTAGAATCTGTCAAATGAATCTCTATTTGTCAGGTAATAATAAATTCAGAATAGTACCTTTTGTTCCAGGTTGTGTTTACTCTCCAAAATACAGCAGTCAATTCATATTCTAATATAATTCTACTGTTTTCAACACTGAGTCAACAAATCAAACAAAGACCCTCCCCTCCCTGCCCCCAGGTGGGGAGGAAATCCAATATTATTTGCATACTTTAATTCTATATGTAGATAACACCTAGACTTGATGATTACTTCTCTCTGTTAGGCAGGCTTTTGTCGCCACTGGGTCTCTGCATATGTATTCATATACCACTCATCTACCTCCCCATGTAGTTTTATCATCTTTGGAGTCTTACCTGTTAATTGTTAAGGCCATGGTAAATGTTGCCTTCCATGCTTACTGAAAAAGGCGATACCATTTACTTAAGATATTCTGCATGGAATTAGGCACTAAAAAGTAAATATTTAGAAAAATCATCAGTTTTGGCTTAAAGGAAACTTCCTTTCATCTGAAAGGTGATTCATAATGCCAGGTTAAACCTGAGAAAAGCATGGTGATCTAGGAGATACCACGTTTGAGTGACTGGCCAGAAATATGATTTCTACTGTCCTCTTTTGTTATTGAATAAATAGCTTGAGAAAGACTGAAAAATTTGGTGGGTTTTTACAAAATATATTTTTCACAAAATAATGTATTTTTATTTGGTTTTATCTATTTTAAATATCACTATAATCTTATAGTTACTATTAACACATTCTTAAGTGCTAAGAGTTTCCCTTAAGTTGGTATACCTACCAAGTCACCATCTTGTCCATGATTATTTTTCTATCAAAGTATTTCTTCAGGGACTGATTTAGTTATTCACTTACTTCATTCAATTAATCAATATTCATTGATAAGCTAAGTATCAGACTCTATGCTCAGTACCTGAAGGGTGTCTTGCACTGACTGCTGCTGAAAACTTCTGGACATTTGCTCTCTCATTTGACCTATATTCTGAACCCACTCATTCTTGTTTTATCTGTTCCACCATGGTTAGAGCTCTGTCTAGGAAATAAATTTCTGAATTTGTGAGGGTGTATACCTGAGATTGTTTAGAATAGATTCAAACAGGTGGTGGAAGATTAGAGAGAAAGCTTTTAACTCTGAAAGCTGTGATTTTATGAAAAGAAAACTTTAAGTATTTTTTTTTTTTATTAAAATATGGAGTTGGCTTAGTGCGATTTGTTTTCAGCCTGTAGTATACATATTTTAACTGTGAGTTCACCTGCAGGATGAAAGGAAGTGTTGTAATTTCTCAAAAACAGTTATGAAAAAGTGAGATTTGGATATACTCTGGATATGTAAAGCACTATAATGTGTTGCATGGAAAATTTACTTAGAAAAGTGAAAGGAGGCAGAAGTATTCTGTAACTAATGAGGATAATGAAAACAGAAAATTATAAGTCATTAAAAACAAACCCAAGTTGCCACCTATTTCTTTCTTTTACCAAAATATGCTCTATTACATTCAAGAGGGTTTCAGATATGGCATTTTGACTTTTCCCCTTTGGAGTATAACCAAATCATAATTAATGAAGCATAACATAATAAACCATAGAAAATAAAATAAACCATACTTTTATTTTATCAGAGACGTGCTTGATCTTATGTTGATTGAAGAAAGTTTTAGTATGGATATAAGTGGACTTATATTTTGCTAGGTCAGTCAGGACATTGATTTTTTTTGGTTTTTACTTGTTTTTGCAACACATGCAATATGTAATAAACCCATTCTACATTTCCCCTACAGTTTTTTGCTAGTACTACAAATAATAATCAACAGGGTGTAGGATTGAAATACTAATTATAAAAACTCTTCTTGCTATTTATTACTTTCCCAAGTACTCACAGCAGGTGAAATGAAAACTAAGTTGATAACCATAAAGTCATCATTTATCATCTTTCCATTTCATAAATGTGCATATTTACAGCCTCTTTCAGCAGTAGTGGCTACCATTAGTGACTAATAGAATTAAATAATAATATTCTTCAATAACACCTGGTAGAGATTACTCACTGAAAGTTTGTTGACTAAAAAGATGGAAGGCGTTCTCCTTGAATGGAAATTTTACCATTTCTTTATTTCAAAAAATTTACCAGGAATTTGAGTATTAGGCTAGGAAAAATGCTATAATACCCTGAAATTTATAAACATTAGGATTTGGGCAACATAGCTTTTTAGATGAAGAAAAGTTTGCTTATATATTTAAAATATAGTCATATAGTTGTAATAAAATATATTTAAGTGGACATAGTTTTTATGGTTGGACAATGGGAGAAAAAGCACAGCATGTACTTAATCATTTCTGTACCTAAAACATTTATTTCTTGTTCCATTTCTCTTTTTCCTTCTCTTTTCAATCATTGTAAATTTGTGTGGATTTAGTTATTCTACATATCCCCTTTGCATTTCTATCCATAGCAACATTTGTACAGTTCCAGCCATCTCTAGCTTTTATACTGAGAGCAGCAGTGTTATATAAATAGCGGAATCTGAAAACACAGGTCATGAAATTCATGCAGCGTTGTTGACTTCAGAGTAACTTCTCAGTTATAATTGACTGTGTGCCCAGATGCATGTAACTTACTCTTCTGGATTTATAGGAAAGCATACTTCCCTAATTGCCACAGATACCATTTAATTCATAACCCTCCCACATCCTAAGAATTAATCTATGTGAAAATGTATTCCTTGTTACTCAGAAGGCTAAATTTTAAAGTTAGTTTTTAGTATACTGTCTATTGACATAAAAGCAAAGTTTAGGCAGCAATGTATATTACCTTTATAAGTCATGTGAGCATATTTTCATGTTACCAAGTCATATGAGCAGCTCCTGAAAGAGATACAGATTACTACACAAATGACAAGACAGAATTTTGATTTCATGACAGAATAGCCAGGTGTATATGGGACTCCTATGGAAACTGTGTCTCCGTTTTGTGAGAGTTTGTTCTGAATCCATGCTGAGTCATTAAGCCCTACTTTCTGACAGAGGGCCAAGGAAAGATGATGACAATAATGACACTAATGGGATATGATCACTTACAGCAATATCTATTTCTATTTTCTATAGAAAATGAGAATTTAACATGGGCCTTTTGTTCATTTCTTCCCTCCATGATCATCACCTTGGAAATACATGTTTTATTTCTTTTTCCTTCATCTGCTGGAATATCTGTAAATCTTGTTGGATCTTTCAACCTTTGTGTCCTCTTCTACCTTCCTTTCAGCCAGAGATAATTTACAATATGGGTCATTCATTTGCTTTAAGTATTGCTAGTATATATTTGCTTTTCATAATTTCTATTTTCTTTTTTTCTTTTTTTTAGTTTTAAGGAAACCAGGCTCCGTGTTCTTGTTCCTAAGCTCCCATCTTTCCCTCATATAGATAACTTCAAAGCAAATGGGCAATCATTTCTTTACCTGGCAGCCTGAAGGAACCAATGATGATAGGTAGCATGTTAGACAAGAATCACTGATTACAAAAGGACAGTTAAAGTCATGTGGTAAGTATTCAGCATTTTAATTTTAGCTTCTACATGTTCACTGCTGCTGTCGTAATGAGTATTGTATATTTGTCTGTGCAGTTACCATTTCATATGATTGAATTCCAAGCACTGTCTCAGGGAAGATGACAAAGATATTATTCTGTTTCTAACTGACCACTGACTGCTTAGAAGTATGAGTCAGGACTTCTGGTTTCCAGTCTAGCATGCCAGGAGCTTGGAAGGTGTCACTCCATCCTAACAAGTAAAAAGCTGAACAAATCAAAAATCAGTAGTGTTTTAAAGATCTATCAAAGAAGTGAGGTCACAGGGAAAACTATTGTCCCAATGTTGGAAAGACATGCAAACAGATACAGAGAATCACCACTAACAGGAGTAGAAATTTAGGAGCAAAAATCTGCACAGGAACCAGTGCCAGGGTAGGAGAACCTTAACTGAAATTGATAAATTTCTGGAGGTTTAGTGTAGACAAGTTTGAGAGTTAAAACTCTAGGAGGGCTCAGTGATAGGGAGGTTTGCTGCACTTTTATGGGTTTTACTTTTAGGAGCCCTGGCATGTTCTCACAGTAAATATCAGAGAGAAATCCCCTCATGTTTTTTTGCAGGGAGAAGGGAAAAATAGCCTTTTGAAATATGCCCAGAGCATTCTGTTCTTCTTGACAAGGCCTGACGTCAGAAGGAACTATTTTCCCAGTGTATAACCTATGGGAATATAAATACTCAACTCCAGTTCTCTCTAGCCTTTCTGTGCCACCTAAGGTGAGGGGAAAACTCAGAAGCACATGTAAAAGTCATATCGTAGGGACACAGGCTTTATGTATAAGACTATGGCCTAATCATAAGACTACAAAGCATATACTGTCCCTCATACCATACCACAGTATCATAAAGTCATATTTACCATACTTCCCTTTACTGTGTGTATCAGGTCAGCTTTGGCCAATAAATTAAAAGGTGTAGTAAATTTAGGACATGAAATATAGTTTGAAGAGACAGAGCAAGTATCAAAACCAGGCTCAGATATGGTAGAAAGGCTTACACTTAATTAAAGGCTGTAATTAAAGGCTCTAATTACCAGACCAAGAATTTAAAATAACAATGAGTAATATACAATGAGCTCTAATAAAAAAAAATAGACAACATCCAAGAATAAATGGGCAATATAAACAGAGAAGTGGAAATTTTAAGAATCAAAAAGAGATGCCAAAAATCAAAAACACTATAATAGAAACAAAGAGTACTTGATAGGCTCATCAGTAGACTGGCCACAACTGAGGAAAGGATAGCTGAGCTTGAGGAAATGCCAGTAGAAACTTCCAAAACTGAAAAGCAAAAAAAAAAAAAAAAAAAAAGTATTAGAAAAAAAAAAAAATAGAACAAAATATGCACAAATTGTGAGACAATTACAAAAGGTATAGTATAGGTAAAATGGGAATACCAGGAGGAGAAGAAAAGAGAGAAAGGGACAAAAGAATCATTTGAAATAATAATGACTGAGAATTTCACAAAATTAATGTCAGACACCAAATCACAGATCCAGGAAACTCATAAAATACAAAGCAGGATAAATGCCAAAATATCTACACCAAAGCATATCAAATTTGAACTGCAAAACATCAAAGAAAAAGAAAAAATCTTAACAAAGCCAGAGGAAAATATCCCTTGGCTGTAGAGAAATAAGGATAAGAATACATCATGCTTCTCTTTAGACACTATGCAAGCAAGAAGAGTGTGGAAGGAACTATTTAAAGTGTTGAGAGAGAGGGGTGCCTGGGTGTCTCAGTCAGTTAAGCGTCTGCCTTCAGCTTAGGTCATGATCCCAGGGTCCTGTGATTGAATCCTACATCGAGCTCCCTGCTCATCAGGGAGTCTGCTTCTCCCTCTGCCTACCACTCCCCTGCTTATGCTTTCTCTCAAATATAAATAAATAAAATCTTTAAAAAATAAAATAAAAAATGTAGTGTTAAGGGAAAAAAATCACCCACCTAGAATTTTGTATCCAGTAAATTTGCCTTTAAAAGTGAAGGAGAGGCAGGGTATAAAATCAATGCATAGACATCAGTTTCATCCCTATACATTAACAATGAGACAGAAGAAAGAGAAATTAAGGAGTCGATCCCATTTACAATTGCACACAAAACCATAAGATACCTAGGAATAAACCTAGCCAAAGAGGCAAAGGATCTGTACTCAGAAAACTATAGAACACTCATGAAAGAAATTGAGGAAGACACAAAGAAGTGGAAAAACGTTCCATGCTCATGGATTGGAAGAGCAAATATTGTTAAAATGTCTATGCTACCTAGAGTAATCTACACATTTGATGCAATCCCTCCCAAAATACCATCACCTTTTTTTCACAGAGCTGGAACAAATAATCCTAAAATTTGTATGGAACCAGAAAAGACCCCACATAGCCAAAGGAATGTTGAAAAAGAAAACCAAAACTGGTGGCATCACAATTCCGGACTTAAAGCTCTATTACAAAGGTGTAATCATCAGGACAGTATGGTACTGGCACAAAAACAGACACATAGATCAATGGAACAGAATAGAAAACCCAGAAATTGACCCTCAACTCTATGGTCAACTAATCTCTGACAAAGCAGCAAAGAATATCCAATGGAAAAAGGCAGTCTCTTCAACAAATGGTGTTGGGAAAATTGGACAGCCACATGCAGAAGAATGAAACTGAACCATTTCCTCACACCATACACAAAAACAAACTCAAAATGGATGAAAGACCTAAATGTGAGACAGGAATCCATCTCGTAGAGGAGCAGCCTCTTCGACCTGGGCTGCAGCAACTTCTTGCTAGACAAGTCTCCAAAGGCAAAAATGAACTATTAGGACTTCATCAAGATAAAAAGCTTTTGCACAGCAAAGGAAACAGTCAACGAAACCAAAAGACAACCAACAGAATGGGAGAAGATATTTGCAAATGACATACCAGATAAAGGGCTAGTATACAAAATTTATAAAGAACTTATCAAACTCAACCCCCAAAGAACAAGTAACCCAATCAAGAAAAGGGCAGAAGGCATGAACAGACATTTCTGCAAAGAAGACATCCAAATGGCCAACAGACACATGAAAAAGTACTCAACATCACTTGGCATCAGGGAAATACAAATCAAAACCCCAATGCGATACCACCTCACACCAGTGAGAATGGCTAAAATTAACAAGTCAGGAAACGACAGATGTTGGTGAGGATGCAGAGAAAGGGGACACCTCCTACGCCTTTGGTGGGAATGCAAGCTGGTGCAGCCACTCTGGAAAACAGTATGGAGTTTCCTCAAAAAGTTGAAAACAGAGTTACCTTATGACCCAGCAATTGCACTACTAGGTATTTATTCCAAAGATACAAATATAGTGATCCAAAGGGGCACCTGTACCCCAGTGTTTATAACAGCAATGTCCACAATAGCCAAACTATGGAAAAAGCCCAGATGTCCATCAACAGATGAATGGATGGAAGATGTGGTATACACACACACACACACACACACACACATATACACACATGCACAGGAATATTATGCAGCCATCGAAAAAATGAAATCTTGTCATTTGCAATGAAGTGGATGGAACTAGAGGGTATTATGCTAAGCGAAATAAGTTAATCAGAGAAAGACAATTATCATATGATCTCACTGATATGTGGAATTTAAGAAACAAGACAGAGGACCATAGGGAAGAGAGGAAAAAATAAAACAAGATGAAACCAGAGAGGGAAACAAACCATAAGAGACTCTTAACCAAAGGAAACAAACTGAGGGTTGCTGGAGGGGAGGTGGGTGGGAGAATGGGTAACTGTGTGATGGACATTAAGGAGGGCATATGATGTAATGAGCACTGGGTATTACATAAGACAGATGAATCATAGGCCTGTACCTCTGAAACCAATAATATATGTTCATTAATTAAATTTAAATTAAAAAATGTTAAAAAAAACTAGAGAAGAAGTAAAAACTCAGTTCTACCTAGAATATTACAGTGGATTAAGTGAAGATAAAACAAAATATGATGTATGTGGTTATCAGTTTTATCTTATAAATTACCCATGTTGAGAGAGATTCTGAGGGCAGGAACGGACTTGCAGTGTGAAGGAAGATCATGCTACAATTTCTAAAAAGCAAAAACACAAATGAGGACATAGAAAATATGATTAATTTTATGTGTCAATTTGGCTAGACTATCTTATCTTTTGTTCAAACATTATTCTAGATGTTTCTATGAAGGAATTTTTCAAATGAGGTTAACATTTAAATCAGTAGATCTTGAATAAAGCCATTTACCCTCCATAATGTGGTTGGATCTCATCTAATAAGTGGAAGGCTTAATAAAAAAAGACAGTCTTCCCTGTAAGAATAGTGAACTGTCCTGGGAGACTGACATCAGACTCAAATTACAACTTTTCCTTGGGGCTGCCACAGAAGGCATATATATATATATATATATATATATATATATATATATATACACATATATATATATATGCATATATATATCCTTAGATTAAGAAAAACAGGATAAATATCCCATAATTTCCTATAAACACAGAACGTTATTTTTAAAAAGGGTGAATAGAAGATACATTAATTTTTCAGCATCTCTGAATGCTATCATTTAGACATAACTTTCCCTGTTATTATAAAGCCTTTTCCTATTTGCTTTCTAGATATACACATGGAAGATTTCCCAAATAAAGGGGTGTAATAAAGAATCACAAAATTTTTTTTCAAAAACAAAAAAAAAACCACTCTAAGTTAAAATTGAAATTCCTTCAGCCTAACAATCAACATTTCCAGAAATACTGGTTATGAAATTCTTTAGAATACTGACAGATATTCCAGATTTATTCAATTAAAGCAGGTAACTTCTTAAAGTTTTCTAGCTGAATTTAAATTTCAATATCTGGGATCTTAAGTAAAAATATGATAGTTACAAATGTTTCCATTAATGAATGAACATATATTGGTACATTTGTCTAGTCAGATATTCCTGGATTTTATGATACAATTAAGACATTAATTGAAATATCTCATCATTTAATTTATTTACTAAAGCGTTTATTCAACAAATATTTATTAGGATGCAGTGCTAGGTAGAAGAAATCCAATAGAAGTTGAGAAAGCAATATCCCTATCTTCACTTAGCTAATAGTATAAGAGGAAATACAGACAAGAAAGCAGGTACTGAATAGATGACTAGTGACAGGAGGGATAAATGAAGAGTTCTATGAAACAATGAGAAAAACCTGCCACAGTCTTAGACAGGAATTAGTGCCTATCCACATGTAGAAATATGATTCAGATAAGCTATAGATGAGAAATAGGAGATGGAGAAGGAGACAGAATTGAAGCATTGTTTTAAGTTGAAATATTAAGTATGCAAAGATTCAAATATAAGAAAAATCACAGCAAGTTTAGATTACCAAATAGTTTAGTAAGGCTGCATTACAAAGATAAAGTTGTTAAGAGCACTTGTTTTACAACTTTACAGAACTTTAGGATAACAAACTTTTGTTGTTTAAGCTGCTAGATTTGTGATAATTTGTTATAGCAGCCACAGGAAACTAATACTGTATATATCAAGGCTAATGCCAATCACTCTTCCATTGTTCTATAGCTAGAAAATGGTGGAACTGATAATTATATTGCACCTTACAGCTCTTCTGCTGATAGTCTAACAAAGAAATGATTCACAGCTCTATCTAATTAATTCATCTGCATCTCTTTGATATGTTAATAGTATACAAATAATTCAGAAGTATGTGTTTGAGAGAACATATTTAGGACTACTGTTGGGCATAACAAGAGAGCATTTTCTTAATTTGAGAAGAAAACATTACACATATATATTCAGAAATATTTTAACTATGAAAATAAACAGATAAATGGAGTGAAGAGTGTCACTTATTTGAAAATTCACCAAAAGATTTCTAAGGACCAAATGAGCTTAAATGACTATAGTCTATCTAATAATATAATTTCCCAAATGAAAAAATAGTACCTTTTAAAAACTATAGACCCTTTAAGTACCTTGAGAAAGACACAGGTAGTTCCTTGGAATGTGTAAAATAGTTAAATTTGTGAAGTGTTCCCTTTCTTCCCACCTCTCATTTGGTGTCTCTTCTCATTTCAGTACTCATTGCAGCCCCAGAAAGGAGATACCTTCACTTGACAACCCATCTAGTCAGTGTGTTAATGTAGACTTCTCTATCTCCCTGCCCCGCCCCCATTAAGACTGCTTTTCTCCTTTTTTTTAGAAAATTGTTTTTTTTTTTTCAGGCCTTCAAATTGTAAAATATTAATTCTTTGTCAAAATGGTAAGAAATTGTTGGAAAATATATTACCAAATTTCAAAGACTGAAAATTTTAATTATGTACACTTTTATAATTCTATAAAGAAATGTATTTTTATTAATGAATATATGGGACAGCCCTCCTTCCTCTTAGGGTTTATATCATAGACATTTTCAAATCAAATCACAGAAACATATATATTTTTTAACCCAGAAAGGCAACTGGATTCTTATTTATTGAAATAATTGTTTCTGTTGCAAAATATTTATAAGGTTCTGCTTTCATATTAAATGATACTTAAAAAAAATGAATAAAAGTTTCAAAGACAAACAAATAAGCAACATCCTCTTCTACCTTATTAGCAGAACTCTGCTATTGCAAGATGCTTGATCCTAAGGGATAGATCTTAATGGATGTCAAATAGGAAAATTCCACTCCACACTTCCCAGCTTCAATTGCAGCTAAGGTTGGACATACAATGCAGGTCAGGCTAATGTGACTAAACAGAAGTCCACTCTGGGGGACTTTAAGGAACTGGGGAAACATCTGATTTCTGGGAAAACATTTACTTTCTCAAAAAAAAAAAAAATATATATATATATATATATATATATACACGCCAGTGAATCCTACTTCCCTTCCTGCCTTGAAGACAGAAAATGACAGGATATGCAACAGCCATATTATGACCATATAGGAAAGGCCAAAGAGTCAGATGTTGGATATGACATAATTCTTTGCAGCCAAACACATTCTTAACTAATACAAAGGTATACTGGCAAGTTCTACTCCTCAAAAAAACTAATTAATAAGAAAACAGAATCATCATAAATCTATTAGATGAATCAAACTTAAAGAACATAATCCATTTTTAATGTTTGAAAAGTAAAAATAGGTTATGATAAACTTAACTAAGTTTAGAGGTCCTATAATTAGAAAAAGAAAGTAGGTGTTCCTTGTTGCCCTATTAGCCCCTGGCATTTTGGATTCCTTAATAATTTGAGATTTTTTGATAATGTGAAATTATGATAAATTCTGAGTGCCGGTGCAAAAGAAAGCCTTAAGTGAAAGAATAGAGAAAACCGAGGGCAATCACTGACCATATGCAGTTTGTGTGCATTAACCGCCACACATATATTTACTGACTTATTCAATAAATATTTATTGCATGTCATATTTGTGCCGGATACTATGTAAGGTATCAGGCATAAAAGATGGATATGGCGTTAGTGGCATTAGTCCATACCTTCAAGAAGGACTCTGAAAAAAAGAGATTATTCAATGCAGAGGGAACATAGAAACCAAAAGAAAAAAGATTTAAAAAAAAATACACTGTGGGCTAACAAAGGTACTACAATCATGTAAGTCTTTCTAGTGTGTGATGCATGAAAAAAAAAAAGAAAGAAAAAAAAGGAAAAGAAAAATAAATAGGTGTGTTCACAATGGATTCTGTTCTTTAAACAAACGAAACAAACAAACAACAAACACAGCTCTCTGGAGAGCTATGAAGAGGCCAGAAACTTGGGAGTTTGCTGTGTTGCCAAACTTTCTCATTGTGTATATTTTATTATGCTAGTTTGCCACGATGCTAGGTAAAAGTGTGTCTTGTTGGAGAAATACTGAATGTATAATTCTTTTGGAGATTAACAATGTACACTAGCAAATTAAAAACTCTAAAGCTCACCAGTTGTACTTAGTCAACATTTTTCAAATATATTCAACCATGGACCAGCTTATTTTCTAATAACACCTGTTTATATGGGATATATTATAAAGGGTAGTTGTATTTTTATAAAATGAATTTTGACATGAGTTTGAAGGAAGGACTGAAGAAAAGACCTGGAACAAAAATTTCATTAGCTAAGATGAGCAGTGATGAAGACATCAATTAGGACAGCATTTGAGAAGACCATCAATTTGGGGCATAATTAGTGCCATATCATAAAAACCATCCATACTTTCATTTTGTGGGTCTTGGTTCTATGAAGCTAAGAGAATGTTAAGTTTGGTGAGTGGGAGAACCATACTCAGACATTGGTTTCCCACACCATCTTCTATATTCCAAATGAAGTCGAGGTAAAAGGTAATTTGAAAAGGCAGAAATATGCATACAAGGCAAACATATATTAAATATATTGAAATAGACAAGTTGGTTTTTATATTTCCTTCTGCCTGTTTTATTTCAGTTATGTTCACAGAGACTGATTTTCAAGTAAGGAAAAGCAATTTGATATATTTGTGAAAACAGAAGAGACTGATTTGGAATAATTATTTGGAACTTAAATGAGGAAGTTAACCATTTTTAGTAAAATCATAAGCATCAAATATTATAGGTCAATCTTGCTTTAATTATTTATTTATTTTTTAAATTGTATTTATTTGAGAGAGAGACAGAGATATCAACAGAGATAGGGAGAACATGAGAGGGGAGGAGAGGGAGAAGCAGGCTCCCCACTGAGCAGGGAGCCCGATGTGGGGTTCTATCCCAGGACCCCAGGATCATGACATGAGCCAAAGGCAGATGCTTAACCACGTGAGTCACCCGGGTGCTCCAAGATCAATCTTGTTTTAAAAATAGAGGGTCAAATACACAAAAACTGAGTGCCAGAGAATAAATATTTATATTTCGGTGATTAAAAATAAGAAACTAATGCTCAGAAAGCAAAAGAAATTAGGAAATATGTCCCAAAACCATTCCATGTGATGTGTGAAGAGGTAGAAGGATTGTTATCTGAGGAAAGAGAAGAAACCCAGGAAAGCAGAATGATGGCATTATCTAGATATCTTCCCCAAAGATTTTCTGAGGATTATATTGAAACAAGGTAGATAAGCACATAGTAGTTAGGTTTATCTGAAATAGAACTGTGTGAAAAGAGAGATTATTCAATGCAGAAGGGACATAGAGACCAAAAGAAAAAAAAAATTAAAAAAAAAAAAAAACAGGGCCTAGGGAAGCTACTAGAATCATATAAGTCTTTCTAGTGTGTGATGCATGAAAAAAAAACAAAACAGATGTGTTCACAATGGATTTTGTTCTTGAAACAAACAAACAAGAAATGAGCACAGAGTTACCACTTCTTGGCTGTGCAATGGAACAAGAGTATAATTTGCCAAAACAAATGACAAAACTGAGCTGTATTTAACAGTCAGTATCTTAATATGGTTCAAAGTAGATTTAATTAAAAATCTAAAGGAAATAATGTATAGATGATACTGTCTTTGTATCATTAAAAAAATCACGTAATATACCCAGTCACTAATAGTGTACTAGAAAAAATGACAAAAATCATTGAAGAAAATTATTATAGAAATGAGACTCGTTGAATGTATTTAAGGATAAGTAATATGAGCATATCAAATAATATTAAGGCTGAATAAATATCAATAATGTATAAATTAAGTTGAGGCAAACTGATCTGTCCAAAGCAATAGCTTGACATAAATCTGACTGAAGAAAAATAAATCTTAAAACCATGTCGTAATGGTCTACTACTGTAGAACACCCAGAACCATTCCTAATATGGTTGAAAGAAAGAATGCAGTGGGTTTTTGGATGGTTCTTTACTTCCAAACTAAGACATTTCAAAGGTTTGACTACAAAAGTGAGTTAGTGAGGCCATCCTTGTCTTCTGATTAGTGAGAATATTCCTCTGGGATACTTGTGAGCTCAGCATCAGTCTCTGCTATATTTACTCAGGTCTAGTATCTATTCTTCTCTCCAGTAGCTATTGTATACTGAAGCACTTGCACTGTTTTTACTCTCTCTTGTCATTGCAAATTTAGTAGAAGTTCAAGGACTGCATATCTTTAGGGGGCAGTAGGAATCATATTTCCTACTACTATGACTTCAGCTGGATTAAAGGAATAATAGCTCTAGAACAATTATTGTGTTTTTCAGTTGTAATACATAAAGGCCATAATAATAATTTAAATGTTCTCTTATTGTAGTTTTAGTGACTCATTTTCAAAGTTAAGCCATGAGAAGGCACGCCTTAACACTTCTTTACAACTTTACATTGTTATTATTATTATTAAATATCATTTATTGTGCCTCCATTTTGTTCCTGACCATATGTACTATGACTTACCTAAAAAGTTAACTTTATCCCTTCAGTAGCTCTATAAGGTAAACAATATTACTACTATTATTTGGAATTACCAGCTGTTATTTATTACCAAGAGAAAAAAGATGCTAAGAGTTTTTATAACATACTGTGGGTCAGAAGTGTTAAGTGGTAGAACAGAAATGA
Source organism: Phoca vitulina (assembly GCF_004348235.1). Taxonomy (NCBI): domain Eukaryota; kingdom Metazoa; phylum Chordata; class Mammalia; order Carnivora; family Phocidae; genus Phoca; species Phoca vitulina. The sequence continues at coordinate 47,955,535 of NW_022589706.1, forward strand.
ACCAATATGCTGAAATAATAACAAAAATAACATATATACTTAAGGGGGGGATAAGAAAATGAAGGGAAAGAATCAGGACCAAGAATTTTATACTGATTTGTGAAAAATAGCCTATTTTTTAAACAAATATCCTAAAATTCTCATGGCTACCATTACTTGTATTTGATTTTGAGCAGAAGTTTGAAATGAAAAAACAATATTAAATTAAGTTGCTTCAGATAAAATTCATCATCCATAATCTCCTCAAAACATTTTCTATTAAAATATTTGTGTAATGAAATAAGCTGGTTTAATATTTTTACTTTGAGCCTTTTATAATTTTAAATGGATTTGGGAAAAATTCTAAAACATATCTCAAAGCTTATGTAGGTATTTATAAATAAAATTATGGGCAATATAGATACTGAATTCTGGAGCCAGATCAACTGAGCTCAAATCACATCTCTGTCACTTCTAGTTGTGAGACCTTAAGGCAAGATACTTAACCTTTCTAAATGCCAGTTTCTTATTTGTAAATTGGTAGACTCCTGTAGAGCCACTGAGAGTATTACATGAGTTAACACATGTATTGCACATAGAACAGTGTGTGACATATAATAAGCCCTCAAGTGAGTATTAACTATTATTTTCATATATGCCACAGAGAGCAAGACACAATATAGAGATCTTAAAATATAAATGCACTCAAACAGTTTATTCAATGCACAATTGGTATTTTATCCTTGATTGCAATATAAACAATTCATGGAGGAGACATGTTCTACAGAAGTGATAAATGAAGTCTTTGAAGTTACTGGGAAACCTAAAGACAACTTTTAACACTACAATATAAAGGCACTTATTTAATCTAAAACTTGTGTATCTTACACAGACACACACATATACTTATACATACATATATGATGGGATCAAAACAAAACTTCAGGAAGCAAATGCCCATCATTTCCGATCTGTCACAGACCACCAAAAGAATGTATTGGCCCTTTCAGAAGTATATCTATATCCATCATCACTCAACAGGTACTTAACACCAGTTTACTTACTTTCTATCAATGGTTCATGAAAAAAAGTCTTTTACAATATGTTATTTCCTCTACACAGACTATATGATAAATGAAGATTGAATACTAATAATAAATTATTAACTTCTAGTATCTCAAATGCTGTTGAATACTTACAAGCAGTGCTAAGGTCTATATGATTGCTTAATCATATCTCAGGGGATCATTGAGAACTCCAATGAAATGGAAATTAACTGTGTTTTATATCTGAATATACAGTGGTTTCTCCTTAGTGTAACCACTTCAGGCAGAGGTGATTTGTGACCATTAATTAGGTAATTGAATACAAATTAGGCCCTTTTGCTCCAAAGGAAAAAGCTTAATTTCCAGATATTCAATAGTTGTTGGCCATTTGTTGTACTTGTGGTTTGAGTTGAACTTCCCACAAATTAGCTGTGTTATTCTGTGGTAAAACAATCAGTCAGACAGAAGAAAGAAATCAACTAATCACTGTCCTTCACAAAATCACAAAACCTTGAAGACTAAACATGTAAAGAAAATAAAATCCTTTAAGTAGTCAAGACTTATAAATCATCAATTTTTCAAAAATCTCACAGATACTGCATTAGTTTGTATAGTCTAGGCTGAGGTAACAAATAGACACCATAATCCTAGTGACTTATAATAGAATATCTGTTTTGGGGGCACCTGTTGGGGCACCTGAGTGGGGCAACCTCAGTCAGTTGAACATTTGACTCTTGATTTTGGCTCAGGTCATGATCTCAGGGTAGTGAGATGGAGTCCTGCTTCAGACTCAGCCCTCAGCAAGCAGTCTGTTTAAGAACCTCTTTCTCACTCTGCCCCTCCCCCTGCTCAAGCTCACTCTCATTCTCTCTCCCTCCCAAAATAAATAAATAAAATCTTTTTTTTTAATTAAAAAAATAATAGAATATCTGTGCAGGTGTACACATCATGGGGGGCTATTCTTCTTATAAAATCTTTCTGGCACTCAGTTTGCCAGACATTTTACCATCTTTGGCATTGGTTTCCAACATCAGCCTGTTCTTACCTGCGTAGTCAAGTCTAAGTTGCCACCATCACTTTCCAGCTGGAAGAAGAGGAAAGAGGTAGGATGGAGATTTTTATGTTCTAGCATGGAAGTACCACTCATTACTTCTTCTCAAATGCATTGGCCTGGATTCAATCATAGGGCCACACCTACAATGGAACTTGGAAAATGTAGTATGACCATGCACCCAAGAAGAAAAGAACATGGTTTTTTATTGAAGCATTAGAAGTCATTGCTGGAGAATACTTACCTGAATATGTCCATTAAGGAAGGAAGGGACTTAAATAGCATATTGATGAAAGAATAAAATAAATTCCAGTAAAAGATTGAACAAAATGAAACATAATTAGAGGAAGATGCACTCACTGTCATCACCTGGATGCACTTCTGCCTGGCAGGTCGGATTTTTATAAGTGTTTCCATATGTCTGAACCTCTACTGCTTTTTTTCTATCACCAAGCTTTATTAGAGTGTGAAAACTAGTAAAGGGAGAGTAGGTACTGAACTTGGCATAGATGCAACCCTCTTCACTTTGAAATTCTCCATATGTCAGGCATAAATTCAGCTTAGAAACTTACCTTTATTCTCTGATCAGTATTCCCCAGATTACAAAAAATAAGTATTTCATAAGTATATCATGAGTACTACTGAATAACGCAGATTTTTGTAGAAATGTACTGACAGTGAACTCTAATGTAAGGATCAAGGTAGACCATACATCTATGGAAGGAGTCAAGAGACTTCTCAGGGGAAAGTAACTTTTATTATCAGTTATCTTGGGAAGACTTTGATACAGGATTGGGGGATGGAAATATGGATGTTTTCCTTAGACAAATATGAGGTTAAAAACTGATGCTTGAGAAAGCAATGATCTATTACCTGAAGTCAGAGGGCAGTAGCACTGCCCGTTTGAGACAGAGGATGCAGAGGAACAGAGATTATTAGCAAGTGGTCTTGTCAGCAGAGAAACGAGAGTGGAAGAAGTGAGGGACGGATTCTGAGTCTTTATGGGAAAATTTCTCCAAGGAACACAGTTAGGGAAAAGAAAATTTCTAACTTGAGAAGACTTGTATCATGGAAATTTGTGTCACAGGAAACATGTCTCAAGTATTAGAATATACAACATAAGGAAATTTAATCAGTAATCATGGTCTTTATTTTCCAAAACATTCTTACAAATAATACAGCTTCCTAGTGTATGTTTAAACAAGTTGTAATTTTTGTTTAATATTTTGAAGTTATTTTAATCTATTGTAAATTAATTGACTATTTGGTTAACCTTTATGCCAGGGATTTTTTTTTTTTACAGGATATCTAGATTTTAAGATGCAAAAAATCTCTCAGAAATTAGGTGGAGACCTATGGAAAAAATAAAATATTTTTTACAATGTTATACAATACTTCATAAGATCTTTAATAAATAGAAAAATTTAACACTATGCTTTAGATTCATTTTTAAATGATACTACTTACATATGCTCATTATGAATATCTAAGAATAGTAGAAAATATCATCTAGATCTAGTCTGATTAAATGTGGGACTAAATTACCTAATAATAATTCCTTAGTTTTGTATAGGACTCTGCAGTTAAATTTTGTACAGGGCTATACAGATCTTTGTTAACTATAACCTGTTGATTTTTATAATAACCTGGTATAATTACCAAGCTGGTATTACTATCAAAAATAGCATCTACGTATAAGGAAAACAGCCTACATGATGAATAACCTGCTTAATGTTAAAGGCAAACACACACACATGCACAGACACACATACATCAAAAACAAAAAGAAAAAAAAAGAAAAGAAGAAATATGAGTAGAGAAAAAAGGCTAAGAACAACAACAAATAAGCAAGCTTTCTGATTTGCAGGTCAGCATTCTTCTCATTAGACACTGCTGGAGCGCATTATCTGATGTACCTAAAGTAGATCTAGAGACCTATGGAAACATTGCTGGATCCCAACTTAATACTAGTTCAAAACTAAACTCTTTACCTAAACTTTTTAACTTCCTCCTCTTTTGTATTTTTGTATTAACACTGGTCCCATTCATTTAGCTATCCAAAATATACATTTTGACATAGCCTTCTACATTATTCTGTCAGCCTTAAAGCAATGTAATTTCTGCCTCTCAAGGGCTTCTCAAGAGGAAACCATCACATTATTATAGTAGGTGAAAGATAATGACCTAAAGCAATGAGGATAGCAAGGAATGGACGGAGCCAATAGATGGCCTTACCCTCTGCATCTCTGCAGTAGGCAAACTAAAAAAAAAAAAAAAAAGGAAAGGAAAGAAAGGAAAATGATCAATGAGCCACAAAACAATCAAACAAAAAAGCAATGCCAAATATAACATGAGTTACCTGAGCCAAACTTGTGGGTAAAATAGGGACTTACACCTCTGGCTGCAAACTGAGGCTGCAACTGACCTATGTCTGGAGCTCTTGGAGGCAGAACTTGTAAGCAGAATTTGAGCTAAGTTACTTTATGATAAAGTGATTGGATCTGTAATGTTCATATGCTCAATATCACCATGAGATGGGAGTAATTAAGCTTCAAGAAAAAAAGTGAAAACTTACTCTGTACAATCACAATGTGGTAATAGATAGGAGTAAGCAGGGACAAAAGTTTAAAAATACACTAAATGAGCTTCCAAACTAAAATTCTAATATATGTGAGGAAAGATGATCAACAAAATCGATAAGTATTCTTAGACAAAATGAAAATAATGGAACAGTCTGAAAATGAGTAAATAAGAATCAATACACAATTAGTTTCCAGTCACTGTATCTATTATTATTCCTGTATTCTGTAATAACACTTCTGTGAGCTGGATGAGTTTTGAAAACTTTTTTGGGAGTTGGTATGTGTTCATATGGGGGCATTATTTGTTTTTGTCACATTAAACATTCTTTTCACTATACTGTGGAACAATTTTACTTTTTTTTTTTTCTTAGTCAAAACTGGCAACTTTCCTTGGTATCAACTAAAGGGCTAAATATCATATGCAATGTCAGGAAATTTATTACTAAATATGCAATTCATCTTATTTGGATAGATTATTGTGGTTGTTGCTGAATTTCCTCAAGGAAAATTACTTTTTAATGACATTAAATGAAATTGCAATCAGAGAAATAAACATGTTGAATGCCAACTGCATCTTGGATTTACAGTGTTAATATACATAACTAAAGGGATATTGAATAGAGGAAAATATATGTGTGTGAATATTCAGTAAACCTGATGTCAAATGATAGCTCTTTAACTTAATCATGTGACTTTGAAAACATTGTTAAAACTTCTGCATATCCCTTGAAAATGAATTTCCTCATCTATAAAGTAGATGTGAAGATTGCATGAGGTAGTGTATATAAGGCCCTTTTAAATTGCCTGATATTTCCTAGCTGCTTGATAAATAGTAGTATTTTATTATCTTTGTGGTTATTATCTTACCACCTGCTGAAATATGCATATAATGTCATCCTTGGTTTGTTTTCAGTATTAAATGAAAAAAAATTACTTTCTAAAAAATACGTTAAGTAGCCTGTATTCATGTAAGCATTGACATGATATTAAGAGGTACTCTAGGTAAAGAGGTTGACTTCCTACAATTCAGTGGAGCATTGCTGCTTGAGAAAGAAGTGTGTGTGTGTGTGTGTGTGTGTGTGTTGATTTTCTACATACAATTGGGCATTGGCCTTAAAATGAAGAGCTTACGGTATTCCATCCACATGGTTGCTTTATAAATGCTATATTTGTTAATAATGAGCTGGTTTGACAGAATATGTATGCTTTGGACCCATGTGACATATGGGATTCATATAACATCTAATGCTGTCTCATTATAAAGACAATGATTTATTATTAAGAGACATGTATAAAATTTGTGACCACTTCTAAAAATTGGTTACTTGACTTTGAAATTCATTACCTGTAGGTACGTTTACATCACTCCAGAAATCTGTACTCCAATTAATCAAATTTTAGGAGGCATCCTTATTTACTCAAAAATATTTCTAGGGCCTATCCTACAGCAAACACTGTACTTGGTAGCAAAATATAGTGGTGACAACAGAGTTACAGGTCTTACCCTCAGGGAGCTTAGAGTCTAGAAGGAAGATGTGAATATAAGGGTAAGATACTTCAAAGGAGAAGTTCAGCGTGATATGGTTCAGGAGAATCTAAATCATATTCTACAAAGTTTAATGTTTTAAAATAGTACTGTTATTTTTATATTGTATTATCTTTCTATTACATTTCAATGCAATAAACTTTGCATAGTTTCTTAAAACCTTCCTACATAATGGTAGCAAATAAGAAGACACTTATTACCCTAGAAGTTGATACTGGTGAAGGTTATTAAGTTGAGGATATATTAATGGATAATACACCATTAGTTGGTTTGTACAATTTGTTTAGTGCATATAGTTGGTTTGTACAATTTGTTTAGTGCATATTTCTTATTGTTTCAAGTTGGCACAATGGAGCCATTAGGCATGCCTCTTACAAAAGACTGTATATAGTAATTTCACAGATAAATATGTAGTTTGTGTGAATATGTTACCTCAACTTTACTTAAGTATTATAGCTTTACTTAAGTTCTTGGTAATGAGTCATGTTAAAATATTGAAAAATAGATATTTAATTGTTGTCTGAAATCACTGACTTAAAAGAAGGCTAGTTGATTCCATGTCTTTTTAGCTAGGTTAGTTGGCTTATTGTGAAATTCCAAGAGGCTTTTCTAGGTTGGTATGGAGTTAGGAAAACCTAGTGAGAATATACAATAGTTCTAGGAGATGAGAATACTTCAGAGAACTTTTTTTTTAATTTAATTTTATTATGTTATGTTAATCACCATACATTACATCATTAGTTTTTGATGTAGTGTTCCATGATTCATTGTTTGCGTATAACACCCAGTGCTCCATTCAGTACGTGCCCTCTTTAATACCCATCAACAGGCTAACCCATCCCCCCAGCCCCCTCCCCTCTAGAACCCTCAGTTTGTTTCTCAGAGTCCATAGTCTCTCATGGTTCATCTCCGCCTCCGATCCACCCCCCTTCATTTTTCCCTTCCTACTATCTTCTTCTTCTTCTTCTTCTTTTTTTAACATATAATGTATTATTTGTTCCAGAGGTACAGGTCTGTGATTCAACCATCTTACACAATTCACAATGCTCACCATAGCACATACCCTCCCCAGTGTCTATCACCCAGCCACCCCTTCCCTCCCACCCCCCACCACTCCAGCAACCCTAAGTTTGTTTCCTGAGATTAAGAATTCCTCATATCAGTGAGATTATATGATACATGCCTTTCTCTGCTGACTTATTTCACTCAGCATAATACCCTCTAGTTCCATCCACGTAATTGCAAATGGCAAGATTTTGGGTTTTTCTGATGGCTGCATAATATTCCATTGTATATATATACCACATCTTCTTTATCCATTCATCTGTTGATGGACATCTTGGCTCTTTCCATAGTTTGGCTATTGGACATTGCTGCTATAAACATTGGGGTGCAGGTGCCCCTTTGGATCACTACATTTGTATCTTTGGGGTAAATACCCAGTAGTGCAATTGCTGGGTCATATGGTAGCTCTATTTTCAACTTTTTGAGGAACCTTCACACTGTTTTCCAGAGTGGCTGCACTTTAAAAGAAAAGCTTATTCTAGAACTGCTCCTAAATCACAGGTTTCCTTAAATGGATCTTATGTGTTTTCCAAGCAAATCAAGCCAAAGCTTTGGGTAATTGCTAAAAAGTATCTGAAATGCTGCTTTCACTTAGTACTTAGTTTGGCACTTTTTCATAGCTTAGTCACTAAATCCAACCTTTTATATATTTCTCTGTCTATTCAAAAACAAAAACAAAACAAAACAACAAACCAGGAACTATTTGCTTAGTAGCTTTTATGTCTTTGTTCTCTAAACTTGCCTCTTATAACCTGCTGAAAGCCAGTGCTCAAAAGAATGTTCATGGTTTGTATGTAAAATGGATTGTTTTAAATTACATTTGATTTAATTGGGGAGTTTGAAAGGTGGTGTTTAGAAATATGAGCCTAAAATTAATGTGTTCACATTTGTTTGGACTTCAAATCTTAACTATTCCTTCTAGGTTCTGTGCAAAAATCACCACCACCAACAATAACAAAACACAAAAAAAGTATTTTATTTATGGTCAGAGATGTGCAGCAGGTAGCACTTTATAGAATAAAACAAGATTTTAAAAAAACATAGAAAATTGCCTCAAACTCTTGTCATTTAATGTGTATCTATTTATATATGTGATAAGTCTATTTATATATGTGATAAATAAGTATACAATAAATGACTCAAGATTTGAGATTTCTCTTTATTAAGAAAGATATATGAAATATGGAAATATATTTTAATAGGGATAAAATAAAGTTTTGTCCCCCCCGGCAATTCTTTTTTTTTTTTTTTTTTTTTTAAGATTTTATTTATTTATTTGACAGAGAGAGAGAGAGGGAGAAGCTGAGCAGGGAGCCAGATGTGGGGCTCGATCCCAGGACCCCGGGATCATGACCTGAGCCGAAGGCAGACGCTTAACCGACTGAGCCACCTGGGTGCCCCCCCGCCAACAGTTCTAAGTGAAATAAAAACCTTGAACTACCACCTATATAGATTTTTGAAACATATTCCATTTTTATCACAACAAATCCATCCTTGGTTGACTCTTCATTCTTTTAGCAATTGACACAATTTATCAGGTCATGAATATGCAACAAAAATAACCCTTGACAGATTTTTCTCCATTCTGCATATGAAACCAGTTTCATTTTTCCATATGGCATTCCAACTACTGGCACAATTGTTTTATTTCACTTGGCATTGACTGCCCTATTACTGTCTTCCATTGCCTTTTCTTGTCAGTGTGTGTCCAAATTAACCATTTCTGCCACTTAAAGCAGAATTATTCAATCATTACATTTTAAAAATGACAAGAACTTTTAAGCAATTGGGTGAGTTTTAAGCAAAGAACTGAAATTAGATGTAGGCTGCATGACAATCCAATTACATAAATGCAGTATGAAAGTATCATTCCACCTTTAATACCTAAAATGTATAAACCTTTTTTATTGCTACAGCCTCTATCCTGCATTATTGACGTAAATAGTAAAGTTGAATGTAAAGAACAGGAGAATTGAAAAATAAGGTGTGAATTTGGTTTTAGTCCTGTTGAAAGTCCGCTCTCTAACCATTGGTGAGCCGCAGAGCTCTTCTTTATCTCCATTTACTCAGTGTACAATGAGTATGTGATACCTGCTCTTTGTGTATTTATATCAGTGGGGTGAGAAGATACTGAGTGAAACAGGTGAAATGTTTCTTACTTCTTAGACATTTGGAACAGCAAAAGCCAAAAATGCTATAATTATTAGTTTGGTATTTTCTGAATAATAAGAGACCTCCATGGTACTATTTCTTTTCATTCAATTTACAATTTGAGTTTAAAAAACTAGTACAACTTTAGGGAAAATATAACTTTTTGTGAAAAATTAACCTATTCAGAAGCTGAACTGTTCTAATTCTCTATTCAAGTATTTTAAAATCAATGAGTTTTTAGGGAGCATTTGCTATCCTGAGATGGACAGACTTTAATTTTTTTTGTTTTATTAAGTTTTTAATATTATTTAATAGTCTTAGTAACAAATGACAAAAATATGACATGAGCAATATTTGTAAAAATTATACCAAAATTAATGGTTGTCTAAAAACTCCACATCCCTGAAAGAAATATTGGCAAAAAATAAAAACAAAGATGGATTTAAGAAATAATATTATAAAAGATGATGGTGTAAAATTAAAACTGGATAATCCCTAGTAAAATCACTCTTTTGTAATACCCCCTTAAAGTGACTGTTAAAGATGCCCACACTTGTGCATAAGTGGCTTGGTATATGTAGATGGCATCTGTTCACTGAGCTCTGTAGCCCGTGGAGATATGCAAGCATTATATAAGAAGTTGTGTATATCAACAATAAAACATAACTAATGCTAAATCCTAATAATAAACCACCCCTACAAGTCACTAGTCCCTCTGCAGCACTGTAGTATTCCACAGTTACTTGATATCCAACTTGCAAGGAACTAAGCATCCGTGTTATCACAGCATTCTATGAAGCATGCAATATTCAGTACTTCACGTTTGATGGTTTCAGGGGACATATAGACTTCCTAAGTGCTTTCAAATGCCAGATTTTGTTTATACTTAATGTGGGGCTTTAATTTATTCTTTTTTTTTGTCTTTATTTTATTTTTGATGCTACACCAATGTATGCCCTCCTGAGTGAAGATTGAATTTGAAAAGGAGAAGAATAGTAAGGATTGTACTTGAAATTAACAACCTGACCACTTTGCATCCCTAAGAAAATGTGGCCATCATGACTGTTCTCTATTCCCTGCTTGGATTAAAAGTGCCTAAGAAACAGTTAAGAATATGAGAGATCCACGGTAAGTGCTTATTCTCTGGTTACACCTGTTGATGGTCTCTGGTTTTTTAGAATCCAAACTGCAAGCAGCATATCCTTATCTAATTTAAATATTTCCTCCCCACATTCTCAAACGTAAAATCTCCACTAGCTGAGACCTCAATTGTGTTATTTCCTACTATGGCTTGGACTGTCCATGGTAATATAAAAAATAAGAAAAAGTGAAAATAAGAGGAATATATTCACCAGTTAATTAATTGATTCAAGGTTCATTGCTTCAGCAAATTCACAGGACCTTTGTTTCTTAATCTGAAGTTTTATATATGGTAGTCTCTACCAGGTTTAAGAATTAGAGTCTTCTGTTATTTATTTTTTAAAAGTAATATATCTTACTTAGGGCTTAGCAGCTATCAAGTATTCAAATGAGATTCAGTAAAACAAACTGTGCAATGATGTGATAAATCATAAGCACACAACCCCAATGCAGTTACAATCTTAGAGCAATATATTGGATATTGAACTATATGTCAGTTGAAGTCTGTGAGAATGAGGTCTCCTGATGCATATATGACAGAAGGTGAGGTGAGAGTTAATTGTAGCAAACTACCAGCATGTCCATCTTAATTCATGAATCTAATTTCAAACTTCAGCATAGTTCCAATAAAGAGAAAAGACCCTATTATCCCATGAAAACATGGATTATATTACAACACATTTCCTACCAAAAGGGAAATTTTTTCATTACTTAACACTAAAGTGCTGAAACCATTAGTATGCCCTTTTAGACTTAAACATATGTATTATGTGCATGTATCTCCCAATGGAGATCACAAGTGGTGTCACATTGCACTGTAGATCCATTAGTAACAGTGGCATCCAACCACAGGTCTTGCTAATGGTTTAAATTGGAAAGAAGGTCTCCCCTCCTTTAATTCAAAAAGGGAAGAGAAAGAAAAGAAGGAAGGAAGCAAGGAAGGAAGGAAAGTGAAGGAAGGAAAAGGGAAGGGAAGGATCTTGCTTGTGTTCTTTTTAAGTACACAGTCAACTTCAAGCTTTCTGCTGAGCAATTCAGGATATGACACTTCAAGAAAAACTGAATGAATCAGAAGATTCAGTACTTTGAAAAAGTTGTCTAACAGGCAAGAATTAATAAAGGACATAGCCCATGTAAACTCAGTTAGCCAGATGTTTTTCTCATGAAACAAAGGAGAACTGTAACATTTTAAAATTGGGGCATGTGACCTAATTTGGGATAAATTTCTCAGGACATGCTAAAGCTTGTTTGCACAATCTTGTACAAAAAAAAAGCTAAATGGCTCCTCAGTGTGACTTACAACAATATCTTTATAGCAATGTTGCTTTAATTACTAGAAAGAAAAAGGGAATGGAAAATTTATAGTCATAAAAGATATGAACAATTCCAACTTGGAAAAAATAAAAAAAATAATTTGATGGTAAGGTTTCAAGTGTTAAAATCACTTATGTTATGAATTCTCTATTTTCTTACTATGTTTTAGGAAGATATGAAAAATAACAGGACACTGATTAAAATGTACCATACTATAACTGAAGTATGGATTTCTTTGACTGCTAATATGGCAGGCAGGATACTTGAAAGGGAAGTTGTTGAGGGGATATGTGGCTCACAGGTATTGTTTTTGTTTTTGTTTTTGTATTTTTAAATGTGGAAGCCAGAGTTTTTCCAAGAAACCTAGTTGCGTTCTTGGTTACTGAATAGTGTCCTAAGGCCACCAAGCTCCATTAAATCTTTCTTTTCTTTCTCTCTCTCTCTCTCTCTTTTTTTTTAAGAGCCCTGCTAAGAATAGTAATTCTGATCATTATTTTCTTAGGAGAATATAGGCATATGTTCACTCATTCTGCCATGTTGCACTTAAGTGATTAAAAATTCATGTTCCAAGTAAGAAGCTGTTAAGTAGCTAATTATTTATTCTGTTTACAAGATATGCCCCAACTGGTTAGGGAAAATGGATGCTGGGGGCTGGAGAAAGCATTAAATATATTTAGGGTGAGAAGGCCAACCTGCCTCCTGGTGGGTATATTACCAAGTGGTACAAATTGAAAGAGTGCCTTTAAGCAAACAAACCACCCGTTAAATAAATGGAGTATTCATTTTAGGAAAATGTGGAATATCTTTTACCTTTTAATAATCCCCCACACAAAATCTATTTGAAGTTCATTGCCAGAGAAACTCAATTCATTTTGCACCCCTAAAGAGCTTGTTGAATGTTCAATTTTAAAATTGAATATATATCATAGAAACTAGTTTTTCAAAAAAGAATGATCAGGAAGAAAAAGGAAGTAGACAAAATAGAATAAACATTATATTTTTAAAAATTCTAAACCAAAAGTATTCATCTAGAATGAAATTGTGAATGGTCACTAAAAACCAATAACCAAAGACATTTTTATAAAGCCTTCAAAATTAGTATGATGGCTCTTACAAATGGGATACTTGAGATAAGCAATATAGAGAAAAAAATTTATATCCTGTAAAATTAATTCAGTAACACTGTCAATTGTCATATTATGATTTGCATAAAGGATATACAAGCTGTGGAAATAATGATAATAAAGTGTGCTGTGGAGTACACATGAATATGTTGTGTAAAATCTGTCACTGGGTTTTCAGAAAATCCGTTCTGAGGAGAAAAGTGTTTGAATGCAAATGTGAGCTGAAAAGATGACCACAGAATCTGGAAACACCGAAATGACCATTTTATGTGCTTTGGATCTTTCTTGAAACTTGTTAGAATGTTGAATGTCACTGGACTAAGATTTCTATACCTATAGTGTTAGATATTTTTAAAATAAATCAGGGATCAAAAATAAATAAATAGATAAATAAGGGATTAAATGTTTATTTAGAATGTTTAGGGAATAGGTCATTCTCATTAATTTAATAAGCCCAGTTAATCAACATCACCTAATTAACAATTTTCATAGAGTTGTATATAATAAAATATGCTTACATGAGCCATTTTAATAAAAACTAATGCTTATTATATTTTTGATAATTCAATATATCATTTCAGGCCATAATAAAGGGACATTTATTAGCAATAAGCTACATTATTTTTTTCAGTCAAAGGAATAATACACCATAGACTTTATGCATCACAATATCTCACAATTTATGGCTGGCACCTTTTATTATTTCTAATGATTTAACAGATGATCTAGTTAGCCATAGATAAAGTTATGGCTAAAAAAAACCACAACTATCCAAGTCTGTGACAACTATCTCAATCTTCTAGTCACTGTGCCATTTATAGGTTTGTTTATGACTTTTATTTCCTGACAATGACCAGGCTAATACAACATAAAATGCAAATCTATAAGTTAAAATCATAATTACAAAGGTTCTGGGTATAACATTTTGTTCATCTTGTTTAATATTGTTCTATTCAGTTTTTATTTTTACAGCTTCACAGGAATAATTTTTTTATCCTTTGTCCTTATGTGTTTAAAACTTGCAAAGCACTTATAATACTGATTAAATGGTTATCCTCCATTAATAAACATTTTATTCCTGTCATTTTTAAGTTCGGCCTGCCTGTAAAATAATCATTACTTAACTAATTAGATGATATGAGCAGCAAATAAAAATATCAAAGTAATATTTCCATTTTTATAAAGTTTCATGCTATACTAATTTCACCCTTTATCACCTAGAATAGTAGTTGGTAAACTACAGTCTCAAGACCAAATTCACTGCACTGTTTCTGTAAATAAAGTTTTATTGGAATGTTGTTGCACATGGGCTTAAAACAACACTTAGTGAAAAAGAACTTCCAGACTCAAAGCAATCTACTCAGGGGGATTTCATGCATTTCAGGTCTGGTAATCACTGATGTAACCTGATCTTTTCAACTCTACTTTTTTAGTTTTTTCTTAGTGGTTGTTGTAGGGATTAGAAAATACATTTTAACATCATACTCTACATCAGATATACTAGTTTGATTCCAGTGAGACATAATATTTTATGCTGTTATTCATGTGTGTACACACGCTTGTATGTATTCTATGTATGCTTTGGGACATAATCATATAGAAATTATGTATTATACATATAGATGTATATATGTATATACATATAGATGTATAGTACATAATGTGTACATACATAATTTCTATATGGATACCCACTCATATCCACATACTTCCGGTGCCAGATGCTTTGTGACATACTTACATAGAAAGTGTATATATATTATATATATATATATATATACACACATACGTATAAATACACAAACACACATATATATATATAATTTTTATATGAATATGTCCCAAAGCATCTGGCACTGGAAGTATATGGATAGTAGAGAAGAAATAGAGCTTGAAATTTATAGAGCCTGAAGCTAGTCTATCAGAACTTCTCTAATATAAAGATATTCAAAGTTTTAAGTGAAGAATTTGATTCTCATACTAGCATAGTCAAAATAAAAGTTCTTTCTTGTCAAAAATATACTCGATGATGTAGCATATATAATTGCAAATACTTGTACCATTTTATCAATAATGAATAATACTAGAAAAAAGATTGATTTATCTCTCCGTTTTCACTTTACAAATTTCCACTTTAAAATTTAAATTGTACATTATACAATGTGTAATTAAAATTTACAATTATAAAATTATTGTCAGTTCAAAAAGTAATCAAAGAACACATTCAAAATATAAAGGAAAGTGTTATACAAATGTGTCAGGAAGTTAATATAATAACAATGTCATTTTTCTGAATTTTGAGCTGTTGGTTGCATTGTCAGATTTTGGGAGGAAGGAGAAGCCATGTCTGTAAGGCTGACAAAATAAAGAAATCCCTGCATGGTGGGAAGAGTTCTTACTCTGTGCATCATACAAAATAGCATTTCTGCTACTTGGGTACAATTTGGGTATTACTTGGGTAACCCTGTTACCAAAATTGAACAAGTTTACATTACTTTTTTTGGCTGAACCCTTTTCCTATAGTTTTCTTTGAACAGCAAATTTCCCTGGAATAAATGAAAAAATGTATTATCCAAAACTTAGTGTGATAGTTCACTGATTAGTGAACTGATTAGTTCATCAGTTCTTTCATTTTATTTATCCATTTATTGAGATTATTCCTTTAGACAGAAAAAAAGAATAGGGAAATCTGAGATCAGTGGGGAAGGAATTGTTAGGGAATAGTAGACAAAGAATGGGTAAAATGGAAGTATCAACAAAGACAAATTTTACCTGTCATCAGTGTGCCTAAATTCATCCTTCAGCTTTAGAATGCTAAACCTCTTGACAATACCTTAAATCTGTAGCCTAGTGAATGGAAAATATTTGGCTTTTCCATGCAAAATCAATAGAAAGCCTTGTATATTTCTATAGTCTTATCTAGGAAAGTCAAACAAATTAGATTCATAAAAATCCTGTGAATTTAATCAGTTCTTCTCACTTTTACAAATGAAGAATTTGAGGCAAATTAATATTTCACTCAGGTTCTCATAGCAAGCTGGGGGCAGAGCAGGGGTAAGAGGTGAAATCTTTCAGTTCTGGTACTCCAGCCACAACATGTGGGCCTGGGGCAGGGGTCCTCAACTCTTAAGGCTTCCCTGAGGCTTAACCTCAGAGAGAGCATCATTGCCATTTTATTCCTTTTACTAAACGAGCACAAATCTTCCTCTAAAAATTCCTTATACCAATTATTTCTTACATGATAATAGTACCAAAAATCTTAGCTTTTTTGCTTTAGACTTCTTTTTAACTCCACAAACGTAGAAACAGCAGTATAGATGAAAAGTTGATGAGGGTTATTACTCTGGACATGGACTTCTTTAGGGTGAAAACTGCCGAGTATCTAAGCCCTCAGGAGGCATAATAAAAATAGACTAAATTATGCTTCAGTATTTTTCCAGACCCTCCAAATCTACTCAGGAGAACACTTTGTCCTTTTTAAAACTTTCATTTTTACCTCACAGTCCCCAATTATTACAGGAAAAATTTTGCTTATTAAGTGAAACTAGACATAGAAAATATTAAAGTGAAACCTACAATTTTGCTTGCAGAAAAATGGAATACACACACACAAACACACACATTTATATTTTTCTGTAGCATATTATCAGGTTGTCAAATACATCAATGTGGTATATAAACAGAATACTAATCAAGTTATTTTAAGAAGTTGAATCAGAATATAAGGTAGAATACAAGTAACCCATGAAACTAATTATTTGACATACATTCCAAAGTAAAACTCAATGAAATATTCTTATTTTTCAAAATATTATGCTTGAGAGACTATATATATATTATCCCAAACAATCTTGTCCCACTTAAAAAATTTTTTTTTTTTTCATTTCAGATATCATGACACATACTTTTGACTATCCTTAGTAATGAAAACTTTACATTCATTGATAATGAATTAGTTTTGGAAGCCATTAAAAATTATTTAGAATGAAGGGGGGGAAATCGGAGGGGTAGACGAACCATGAGAGACGATGGACTCTGAAAAACAAACTGAGGGTTCTAGAGGGGAGGGGCGTGGGAGGATGGGTTAGCCTGGTGATGGGTATTGAGGAGGGCACGTTCTGCATGGAGCATTGGGTGTTATGCACAAACAATGAATCATGGAACACTACATCTAAAATTAATGATGTAATGTATGGGGATTAACATAACGATAAAAAATAAAAGTAAAAAAAATTAAAAAAAATTATTTAGAGTCAAGTTCAACGAGTAGGCTGATATTATTCAGCTCTGAAGAAGGATATTTATCTAAAGGACTCTGAAGGTGATTTATTAAAGAAACCATTTCCAATGCCAAAATACAATACATTAAGCAAGAACATAATTATTAAAGTTTGACTCTGACTTTGAAAAGTTGCTATATTGAAGCAAGATTCTAATGTCAGTTCGGCTGAGAAATAGATAAAAAAAAAACTGGTTATATTACGGGCAGATTTATATAAAACCATCTATGACTCTATCACGGGCCTTATTGTGCCAGTAGATTTTGTTTATACTGCATGTATATTGTGTTCATACTGTAGTCATAACTGAAAATGGACACATATTTACTTTTCATTTCTGTATTTATTAGTGTAAAATAGAAACTAAAATTTCCATATATCCTCTACACATTTATAGTACACCCACTAAATTTTAGGTGCCTCAAAGTAGAGGAAAAATCTAAGCAACAGTAAGACGTTTTAGTTTTGCCAAAGTCCAAAAACATGTATGTAGAGATACAGAGATATCATATATGTATCTGTATAAATTATATATGTATACATATATAAATTAACTCTAGAAAATTGCTTTAATGGGAGAAATGAACTGAAAGATTATCAGTAGCACTAAGTCAGCGGTATCTAACAGGAATTTAGGCTATTTTCATCTGATGGATCAGATCCTAGATTGCAGTCCCTTTTCTTGTTTTTTTTTTCATGCATTAATATATTTGGAGGCCTCTCTGAGTGACTGCAATAGCTTTGGCTAAAGATATCTATCATCTCTGATATCTTATGATTTCTCCCCAGCTGGAGAATTTTCTTCATTGCAGTGATTAGTTAAGAGTTTTAAGTAATGGCAAGTTATGCATATTTCAAATTATTGTAAAAATTCCAAGAAACTAATAATTGATTGAGGTTACTCAGTTTTCTCTCGTCTAAGACTGTTTGCTACCCTGTGTTGAGAATCCATGTGCATGTACCCATATGTGTTTGTAAATACGTATGTGGGTGTGTGCATTTTGGTTCCTCTTGTAGAATAGGCAATTACTTAAGCATTAGTTTATTTGTCTTTGACTTCCTGCTCTATAAATGTCATTGCAAATAAGAGGTGCATGACTTTAATATTCCAGTTAAGTCTCATAGGTCATGATAGAGCCAAGAAATTTTGCAATTAAAAGTAGATACTCCCCTGGCATGAATGTAAAACAGAAGCATATGTTTTATTGCAAATATAGGACTGGGAGATAGAGTAATGAATCCTTTTCAGAAAGATGTGTTATTTAAGTGTCTTTCCAGCAGCTTAGTACATGATTGCAGGTACTAGGCACATAATAATGATTATTCAATGTGACTAGATTTAAACATGCAAAAAACCTATTTAGATCTTCCATATTTCTTCATAAGCCACACAACTAAACAGTGTTAAAAGAGAAGTGAGAAAACAATAACTCAATCTTGTAAGCCTCACTAAAAAAATGAATATAATAAGTTTTCAGAGAGATTTTCTTGGGTTGCTAATGCATATTGGTCTTGTTAATTTATCATCAGACTGACTAGTTGCTTCCACCTTAAAGGTAACACCAAGATATAGAAGGAGTGGAGTGAAATAAGTCAGGAAAAAGAAGTGCCAGTTACATGTACATTTTGTTTTTTTTAGGTTTTTTTTTTGTTTTGTTTTTTAAACATAGCCACAATTTCAGGATCGCAACTACACACTTAAATGTCGCAGGTTCTCTGTTCCTGAGAAATGTCAGCTAAATAAACAATCCAACTACATTTTCTTAGCATCTCTTTCTATTTGGCCCATCTTTCTTTGTTTTAAGTTGTTGCTTTAAATATTTTGAGTGTGTGTGTGTGTGTGCACGTGCGTGCACTAAAGAGAGTCAATAGGAGTGAGGGAGGAAGGGGAAGGAGAGACCATGATGTTCTTTACTTTTATTTCTTAATTAAGCATCCATTCTAATGATGTGACATCAGGATGATATATAGCATTTTCCCTCTAGCAACCTACTTACTACTTCTAGTCTTCCATCATTTTCTTGAGGAGCCTTAACACTCTCACAGGTAAAATTGTAGGGAAAGCCCACCTCCAAATGAAACCTGATTTCTTAAAATTAAGTGACAAATTAAACTCTTTAACACAGCTTGATTGCCAGTAGGGGTTAACCAACTTTCAACTGAATTAATTAACTAATGCATTTTAGAATAAAAGGACAGTTTTCATCTATGCATTTTCTTTTAATGCCTGGTTATTATCCACCTAGTATTTTATAAGGGAAAGTAGAAAAAAAGGGAGGTAAACCAAATTATAATCTTGAATTGCTACTAAGACTATTCCAACATGTTTCATGTTACAAAATTATAACTCCAATGCATGGGGTTAAGCATTTTGAACTAGTATAGCACTTAGTTAAATTTAGTGAAAATATTTATTCTACCACAAATAATATTTGTATGACTTTTCTGAGCAATGCACTGCCATTATTAATGTGTTACATGAATAGAATAATTTAATACATAACTTCTACTTTCAGGGTTTTTACAATTTAAAAAACATGTCCAGCCAAAAAAAAAAAAAAAAAGAATAAAGAAACAAATACTTACAGACATGATGTTCTATCATCAGTCACATTAATGCTACATGATGTTCATGTAACATTAGTTACTTTAAAATATACATTATTTAGATTGAGGAACAATACATGTAGAACAAGATGATGGCAGAGGACATGCAGTTGACTTAACAATGAGTAATCTTTCTGACCCCACCACCATGCCCATCTCATTCTCTAAATCATTTTCTCCGTGCTTTTAGCTAATAGATGATAAATAAATAGGAATAAAATTGAGTTGATTACTTAGAATAAATCTGATGCTCAGAAACTAAATTGTGTACTTTCTTAAGTGATTACAGAATTAAAATTGGACTTATTTTCTGTTTCAACAGAGGCATGGAGATCGTTGATATCAAATTACAAAATGGGATGTGAGGTTATCTTGGAGTCCCTGCAAAGTAGTGTTTACCCCCAAATTGTATATACAATTAATGAACTTTATCACCTAAATTGATATTTTGGAAGACTTGTGATGACTTATTTTATGTAGACTAATTTGACTGAAACAGCAGATGTCTAGACAGCTGGGGACACACTGTTCTGGGGTATGTTTGTCAGGGTGTTTCACGAAGAGATTAGTATCTTGAATTGGTGGATAGCATAACAAATGTTGACTCTGAGATGTATTTTTTTCCAATTAAAATAAAAAATGAATATAAGACATATATATATCAATATGTATAATTGATATATACACATATATATATATCAATTATACATATTGATATTTGAAAAAAGGGTTCATTCAGGAAAGCACTCTGGTTATTCTGGGGGGAAAAGGGACTCAGTAAAGAGAAGTTGTTTTTTTTTTTAATGTTTATTTATTTTAGAGAGAGAGAGCATGCAGGGGTAGGGTAGAGGGAGAGGGAGAGAGAGAGAAAGAAAGAGGAAAACTCCATGCTGAGCGCAGAGGCCATAGCCAGAGCCCATTGCCCAGGACCCTGAGATCATGACTTGAGCTGAAATCAAGTCAGACGCTTAACAAACTGAGCCATCCAGGTGCCCCAAGAGAAGTGTTTGTTTTCAAATATATAATTGTTCCACACCTTACTTTTACATTCTAAAGGTGGTCTCTAATTAGAAAAATTAGGCTCTAGACAACCATATAACAGAAGATATTTTCCTTAATTTCAGATGGGTATGCGTGGATTAGAAGGAATATTTACTGAAAGAAAGAAAAACATGCATGTATACATTTAATGAGTACATGTCTCTCAACATTTCATAACAGTTTTACATCATTTTTTAACATCACTAAAAGATAGCCTCCTTGAGAAGGAGAAGACTAAATATAAATCTTGTGCTATTGCTCTATTAATAGGCATAAGCTAACTCTTTATTAAAAAAATGTTATCTGTGCCCACAAAATTTCATATGACTAACATAAAGATGTTGTGATAAATAATAACCACTTTATCAGGTCACTCAAACCATCAGATTGTAACTATTCGGGAAAATAAATTTTTCAATAGCTTAGAATTATATTCCAATAGTTATGAAAGCAAATTTCACATGTCTATTAATTAATTCACTATTATTTTATATATTGCTAGTAAAGTATGATAATGTTACTTTTGGTTTATACTATGATCAGGTATCTACAAATATTCAACTGTATTCTTCCAATTACCAATTAAATCTCATATTTAAAGTTTTCCACATGCTCAATAAAAAAAGAGAGAGAGATAATTAAATGAGTAATTTTTGGATAAGTTTCTAACATCCCAGATCTTTCTAATGAAACCTGGGGTTGAGTCACCGGGCTTAGGTTTAAACCTCCCTCCCTCCTGTGTGAACTAGTGTTTTATCCTCTTCTGCCCAGCAACATAGAGACAGAAGTAAAAGAGTGGGAACTCCTGGACCTAAGAGAAGTATTGACACCAATTACCCATGGTCTTTTGGAAGTGAATGAGAAGAGAACCAGAGAAATTATGTAAATCGGTTTTTTGCCTTTTATGGCATGATGATGTGACCCTTAGGGTCTCTGGACAAATCAATACTAGACATTCTAAAAAATCAGGTTAATATATTTGTAAAAAGGAAAGGAAAAAAACATCATTTTCCTACAATAGTCAAATGGCAAATAAACACAGCTAACTTATGATTCATCCCTGATACAAACTTACTGCCATTTCAACTCTGAAGAAGTATACTTTTCACAATTCCATGGTGATGGTTAACCCCAGAACACTCTATGACACTAATCTGATATTCTTTGAGGAATGTAATAAACTATATAGGAATTATTTCTTTTTGTCAATGTCTAAAGAAAATATATTTTATCTAGTAATGCTGTTCTTGTCTATATCCTGATGATCTTGGATCATCAGGATTCCTGTGAAATCCTTATATATTGTTATAACCCTCTCTAGTGCTTAAACATATAAAAAGATTGTGGTTTTTCCTTACCAAAATAGAAAACCCTTTACTTAAATCATCTTCATAAGATGAACATTGTATTGTTAGTAGATATTGTTCCTGAATAGGGCATGAATTTTTTTCTTTCAGTTATGGAGACATTGCTATAAAATAAAATTATGAAACGCTCAGAATGAAACCATATGTTTAGGTCACAATAAACTCTGTGACTTTCAAAACTTTTCAATTACTCTAAAAAACGCATGGTCTTTCACACTGCATATTCTTTGGAGCTGTTTTTAGATTAGCCAAACAAACTAGAAAAACAAAATAGCAATAGAAAATAAATAATGTAATTTGTGGCTAATTCATAAATAGAATCATAGAATCATTTAAAATGTGCACAAAATGTTAATAAGTTTGGAAATGCTTACATCCTCATGTTAAGTGAAAAGTTAAAATATCAAATTATATATATGAAATATTCTGCCATGTAAAATATTGTACAAGAAAGAGGGAAATTTACCAAAAGTCAGTTAATTGTGGTCACTGAGTGGGGTTCTTTGGATGGGTTTAATTTCTTTCATGTATTTTTCTGCATTTTATAATGTTCTTTTTACTCATATAATCAATGCTTTCAAAACTGCTTATTTTAAGCATATTTTAAAGTAATTTAACTGTAGGTTTTCATAAAAATTTGCAAGTTAAATGATTAAGCACTTACATTTAAAGAGGTTGTACTGTGTAACATTCTAATAATTTTATAAAATTAAACTCCCTATTAGCAGAAAAGGGTGAAAGTGCAAAAACCTTTGAAAGGACAATTTAAACTTCTACAAAATTCTGTACTATGTTCTGACATTTATTCCAGTCTTCCATTTTGATTAAGCACGCTTTTTCTCAGCTTTTCAACTAATTTAACAAGAACTGAAGAAAAACAGTATATAGCCTTTTTAAAAGTTTACACTTGATGTATAGATTTTTCAGATGTAGAATTGTATGCACTTTAACTCTCTTATTAACCATCCTGAGATCCAGACACTGAAGAATTAGGTTCGGTTAATAACCTACTGACATCTAAGATAAAAGTCACAGTCACCACATACGCATGTCAAAATCTATTAAAACAAGTGAACAAAGAATTTACCCTACAAAGCTTAATTAAACAAGTAAATTTTCACCTAGCTTATTTCATAGGCATGACTGTATCTAAATTGTGATAAAAGAGTTTCCATTTAAAAAACTGTCATTCAACTTATCCCACGTACATGTTGTATTAGAGAATTTTCCTGTGGTTTACAGCTATACCATGAAATTTATACTTATGAAATGGAGTCTATATTTTTTTTACCATATTCCACATATATTTGGGTCTAAATTCATGGTAAGGTGAAACCCACCAATAACTATAAAAGACTACATTTTACCAGGTACTCAACGAAATATACATGAAAACAGACATGATCTTTGAAACTGATGGAATTCAACTTGGAAAGGTGGTTAAGGAAATTTAATTCATTGATGTATCATAACAACTATTATGAGTATTTCGCATAATTAAGCTCCTCTTGCTTGCAGTAACCATGAAACAGCCAACAGAAAATTGAGGCTTAGACAAATCTTTTGGCCAGCACTTACTTACATGGGCTAATCTGTTATTCATTATTTATTTAATTAATAGTAGCTGTGTGCATACCGCATATGTTGGTAGGAGCTGGAGAAACAATATAAAGCACACAGTGGTCCTGCCTTCCTAGTGCTTACCGTTGAATGGTGCAGGTAAGTAAACATACAGGTAATTAAAGTAATTCTCAAACACTGAACTAAATTTAATGACAAAGGAACTATATAGGCTTCTGTGTGAACACCTAAGAGATATTTGCACAGACTTGTTGAAGATGGAAAAGCATTCCTAAAGAAGTTACATCTACTTTTAATCATAGAGGATATGTAGAATTGACTAATAGTCAGGAATGGGACAATTAGGCAATTGAAAAAATTCCTGTCAGAGGAAAGAGCATATATTGAGATACTGAAGTGTTTCACAGAATAAAAATAGAAATGACTAAAATATAGGATAAAAGGAAAATAGTAAGAATTGAATCATCATTTTCCAGTATCTACTACATTGTATAAAGTTAAAGTTATGCAATATTTGACAATTTAATGTTTTAACATTTGCAGTGTTACTTCCCAAACTACATCTTTCAACGTTTCTTTTGTGTTTGCATTAAACACTAGGCCGATGATGTATCACTTCATTTGCTAATAAAGTAATTGAAATGCAGGGAAGGTAAGGGCTCACTCTTCACCCCCATAAATAATTATTCCTCGTAGATGTCAAAACTCAAATTTGAAACCAGATCATCTGACTAAACTTAGTATTGTTTCATTAAAATACCCTCTTCTGTCTCAAAAATAAAACAATACCAAAAAATAAAACACCCATACACACAAACATACAGGTTAAAAACTATTCGTATTCAACCTGAATTGGAAACTCAATATCTTGGCATTAGGTTTAAATTACACAGTCTTAACATTAGAATTTGCAAAAACATAAGTCCCTTCATTTCTATAACTGAACCAAACTTGACTTTCAAGTTTTCAATTTCTTCTGAAGTCATAAAACTTATTCTTGCCAATTCAAGGTCTTTAGTCATTTCTAGTTTAAATCAGTGTTCCTTGGTAAATATTGGAGTCCAAGTTTCACAAACTTATCTTATGCTTTCCCTTCTTCCATGTTGGACACCTGACCCCACAGACAGCTTACTTATGTACCTGATATCTGGAGCAATATTTCTAGAATATTTAGCACTTCATTGGCCTGGTGGCCCACACTGTGGAGTGGAGTCCCTCCTATTTGGTGTTTGTCCAACTCTGATTCTGCTTGCATCCAAGGTTGATGACCAGATTTCCACTATTAGCTCTGGTACTCTTTTTGAAGGCTGGAATTATTTTTTGGTACATTAAAAGATAAATTGAAGCATATTAACAATTTGAGCAAAACCAATTCCAATCAGTCATTACCAAACTGGAAGTAGAAGCACTCCTCCCAAAGTAAGTAGGAGAAAGATTATTGTAGAGAAGGTGTGGAAGAAAAGAAATGAAATTATTTGATTGACTATAGCCTCAAGCCTAGTTGGCTGTTTGTGATTGGTTGTCCTTAGCTTTTAATTTCATAATCTTTAGACATTTATAGACAGATTTTGGGTTGTTTATGTAGGCCGTTACAGCCTTAAGAGCAACCTCAGCCTAATGGCCTCTTTGCTTAATTAACTTAAAAGGTATGTGGGATCTAGCTATTTTACCTAAAATTTTCAAAATTTTCCTCTCATTTCTCAAATAGTAGGGTCTCTATAAAGCTGTCTGCAATCCTCTATGTGTAGTCATCTCACTCAACCTCTGTCCCTGCAGTATCACAAGGGACATGCAACTCTGCTAAAAAGGTTGTTCTCTCCCTCTCCTACAACTTTGGAAATTCATTACATTTGCCCTGTGCTTTGGGATCACCTCAAATTATCTTTGGTTTCTGTTGTTTCTGATTCACTTTGGAGATAAGACCTGAGGGGATATAGGGACTGGAAGTTCTTAATGGTGAATAAATTTTCTTTTTTCCTCTTTCTGTTTAAATCCTAACCCCAAATCCAGAAATGGTTCACATTTCCTCCCTATGTGAAGGTTAATAAAACGAGTGCTTACACAATCATGAGCACATCTTCAACCCATGTATTAACTGTGCTCTAAATTTCCTAGGATATGTGCTCTTGCTATTGCAAACCAAGATTTTTAGATCTTAAAACACCATTTTTCTTTTCTTATGCACCTAACTCTTAAAATTAAAGTGCTAGCCTTTGTAGACTATGTCTGTGCAAGGCATTTAAAAAATCCATTTATATATTCAAGCGACTTTGTTCTGAGTTGTATCTGACAAGCTTCACAAAGCAAAGAACATCACTGAATTATTAAATATACGAATGAGGACAACAGCAAAAACTTTGGGAATGAAAAAATATTGATTGTTAGTTGAAAAAATTGTCTTTACTCACATACTTTATCAATATTCTTACAATATATTTGCATTGATTATATCATTATACAATGTATGAGCTAAATTGTAACACTGTATGAAAGTTTAAGTAATCAATTGTTGTAATTACTAATCAAAGACATTAGCTAAAATATGTAGATAAACAGGTATTTTGTATAACAAATTGTACCATATGGCTAAAGAAAAAAAAAACAAAAAAACTCGTTTTGTCCATATGCCAAAGACTAATTTGATACATAACATTGGACAAAGCACATTTTAAAAATCGCATAATAAAAATAAAGAAGAGAAAATTAGGCCAATATATGATCTACAGAAAAATTGGTGCTAAATATGGATAAGCAATTTAGGTTAGAGTGAATACATAATGAAATCTAAATTAATTGTCAAAAGAACTGGGAGAAGAAATTGGCTCTGGTTCATTTGCTGATAAATTTCTTTTTTTTTTTCTCTTTTTCTCTTTTTTTTTTTTTTGATCATGATGCCAATTAAAGACTGCTAGGTATTCTAGGAAAAGCTGGGATGTTCAACTAACAGGCTTGCATTTAAATATTCTTTAATTAATATAATTTAAAGAGTAAATTAATTTAGTAAGTCCATTTTTTCTTTGCCTTTTAATTTTCAAGGTGTTTTCAGATACAGTATTGTATGAGCTAGTATTGTTTCGGGTTACAGCCTAACAGAAACTGGGAGAGGTCTGAGGCAGACCATTACTGGCATGGATTTAAAGGTCTTTTGATGCCAGAGACAGTCTCTGCAATTCTCCTAGCCTGGCTTTATAGACTGTAACCTCATGTTATAGGTTAGAAGGTTATAGGTTGTTTTAGAAGTCACATTTATATTAAAGGCAGGATAAAACAGAGGAATATCATGTTGTAGGTGATGATAGCTTCCCTAATAATCAACAGAGCAAAAGTATGGAAAGAACCTTTTTTTCTAGCAGATTTCTGCTTAAATTTAACAGTTTAGGACAGAACTAGATCATGTGGCCACTTCTAGCTTCAAAAGTGGTTAGAAAAGGGGCGCCTGGGTGGCTCAGTCATTAAGCATCTGCCTTCGGCTCAGGTCATGGTCCCAGGGTCCTGGGATCGAGCCCCACGTCAGGCTCCCTGCTCTGCGGGAAGCCTGCTTCTCCCTCTCCCACTCCCCCTGCTTGTGTTCCTGCTCTCGTTATCTCTCTAATAAATAAATAAATAAATAAATAAATAATAATAAATTAAATAAATAAATAAAATAAAATAATAAATAAATAAAAAATAAAAAGTAATAAATAAATAAAATTATTTTTTAAAAAAGTGTTTAGAAAAATAGAAAAAAAGTCAAACCATGATTGACTTAATTCAATTATAATCTGCAATCTAGGGACTAGAAACATTATCAGGGTTCTGTTAAGCCAACAAATACCGGAAAATGGATTTCAAGCTCAAAACAGATTTCACCACAAATTACCATCAAATTTTGACTATAAATTAAAACAAAATTCCTCTCCTGATTACCTAAATCAATGTGTTATATCCTATTTCATGAATGAAGGATACAATATAAAGTCATATAATTCTTTGAAATATTAAATTCAGTGCCTTTAGTGTCATTCACTCAGTCCAAAGGGCCAATCTTTATTACCCTTATATGAAAACTTAGAAACTTGGAAGTCTGTTATATCAGTCAGTGGGCCACATTGCCACCAAACATTCCACTGGCATTGGCAAATGATATCATCTTGTAAAAGAGGCTTTCTCCTAATAAGGAAACAGTGCCTATTGACCACAGGAAGCATCTTAGTTTCCAATGCCTTGTTTGTTACAGCAATGAACTACAATGAACTGCAATAGTAACTACAATCTTCATGTGTGTTGTAGTAAAAGAATATAAAATATTCTCTGACTGTTATCATCAATCACTGCCATACCAAAACAATAAAACAACACAAGACAAAACAAAACAAAATCTGAGCTCCCAGAGCTAAAGCTCTAGTCTTTAACTTTTTTAGTTTTTAAATATATATCCACTTTCTCAATTCTACCCACGTTCCTGGACTTGGGGACTTCCATACACAAGCTATGCTCAAAAAAAAAAAAAAAAAAAAAGCATTACCTAAATTCTGGTATCCATCCAAACTTCTCTATTTCTTTGGGTACACTTACATTTCTTTTCAATGAAATCCTCCATTTGGCATCAGTTAGGACCACCTCAGGTTTTTTTTCTTTGTTGTTTTTTGTTTTTGTTTTTGTATTTTTTCAGAGAGAGAGGTGGGGGAGGGGCAGAGAGGGAGAAAAAGAATCTTAAGCAGGTTCCACATCCAGTGCAAAGCCTGATGTAGGGCTCTATCTCATAACCCTGAGATCATGACCTGAGCCAAAATCAAGAGTTAGAGGCTCAACCAACTGAGCCACACAGGTGCCCCAGGACCACCTCAGTTTGTTAAACATAACTGCAAATCTCAAAAGTCAGGGGTTGGTATCTTGGTCACATTCTTTTAGAGAGGTGTCTATGTTCATTATGCACAGAGATCCACATTCTCCCTAAGGCACCATCTAATACATTAGCATGGATTGATGAGAGGTGATGGATATGTGGGACTGAACTGACTCTCCAGGTCAAGAGCTAGGCCAGAGTTCATATTCAACCAGGAGGATGGTTTATGCATACTGGTTGTTAAAATATTTCTGCATTTCTCAGTGCTCTCACTATTGTACCCTTGATCTCCTGGACACTTCTGCACCTTGCCCCTGTCAAACACATAACATGTTATTATCTCTTGGCACAACATAGGTTCTCCAAGATGGAGCTCCACTGCTATGACTAATATCAGTTTTGATTGGTCCTTACTTTTACTTCTGTGCTTCTAAAACATTTTGAATGCTATGCCTGGGTTCGTCCCAAGCCAAAAACTATGAAGTTATGCAGTTATCTCAGAAAAATGGGGCTGAAGTAGTCTTGCATCGATATAACTGAAAGGTGTATATATCTGTTTTTCCTTTTGCTATCAAATAGACTTATATACAGTCTATTTCCAGTTTTCCTTCCAGGCACAAAAATACAACCAGAAATTTTACAGTAAATACTGCTACTCTCTAGACTCCCAAATAGGTACCATGTTATGTAGTCATATATCCCATTGCTGAGATTATACCTAATTATTTTCTCCAAATTATTACCTATTTATCTAATCCAAGATTATACTAAGCATGGCATAGTAATACGTTATTAAATGGCATCTTTTAAATAGGAAAGGTTTGTGTATAGGAAAATGTGACTAAGTAAATGCAAACAGCATCTTTCTTAAATATCACTGAATTTCAGAACTTAAAAAAGTAAAAGTCAACATTTATTTATTTCAAACAGGCTAACTGGATTATGAACTCTCTGTATGTTTTAATCTTACGAATTCTCTAAAACAAAATCTCCAAATCTACCCAGCATTTATTGATTTTCTTCTGCTACCCAACCTGTAGTATTATTTTAGCTTCTATATTCATCCCTGAGTACTAAACTTAACATAATTATTTTTGCTTAAAATTTAAAAGGCGTTTATAAATTAATTCTCAAGTTCGCCCGTTGTTTATTGCCTTCCTGGTGGGCCTTGCCCTGGTTTATCCCATTGTTAAAATTATACTAGTTGCTCTGTCTAAACCATTGAATACTATTTGGCCTCAGCTCTGCCTATCCACACTCAAACCCCAACATATTTTAGGAGGAGATCTTTCTGAGAAATATACCTCTTTTTGTTAATGTTTATTCACTGTAACAACTATTTCAGTGGTTTGTGTTTCATAGGGCTTTTTAATAAATGTTAATAAATTATATGTTTTATGCTTCCTTTTTTTTAACTTTTTACTACAATTTAGCAAAATAGAAGGTGATTACATTTAGTACAGTTACCATCAAATTATAGAAATTCTATAAATCACTTACATTTCACTACATTCCAACAGAAACCAAAATTTAAGAATTTATTTGAAGACTGTGATTTAATATTAGTGAGTATATGTAAATTTGGTATTGGCTCTTATTTCTGTCTTCATTGAAAGAAGTGTCAAATGAGTTGATTTAGAATTTTTTTTAATTCACATATTAATTTTATCCACCGGAGCTGATATGAAATTCTTCCTTTCATGTTAAATTAAAATTGAATTGAATCTATTAAACGTGGCAACTTTTGTGATTCATATAAAACATTTATCTTATGACTGCTCAAAGTTTTAAACAGAGATGCAGGTAGTATAAACTGAATTCATTCTTTTTCCTTAAGGATGAAGAAGCACTCTAGGTTACAAGCCAAGGGATACTTCTCAGGATACAATAATACTAGGAAACAAAATCACCTAATTAATACTGGGGTAAATTAGACCCAAGAAGAGAAAAATCAAAAATTATATTCTATTGAGCAGGAATTAAAACAGTCCTAGGATAGTGATGCATATGGTAATATGTGCTATCTCATGGCCATTGACTTTCTGGAACTGAGAACAGGATAAGCTGCATGCAATAACTGGTAAATGCCTAAATTAGGGACATCCCTGAATGGCCCCTCATGGGAGTGCCTGGGGCCTCTGTTCAACTTCTCCCACTTCCCAATCCTGGTGTACTACTATCTTAACTGGAGTTGTTCCTGAGAACATGACTAAATGTACCTTGTGTGGCCAAATCTTAGAGTCTATTTCCAAGGGATCCCAGGCTTTGAGGGCTGGCAGAAGTCTTGTTTCTGGGAAGCAGAATCTAAAATGAAATTTTGGAGCTAGATTACCTGAAGGCAAGCTAGAAATGAGGACTTCTCGCTTGTGGAAGGTAGGGTATCATAGCCACTGACATGGTGCGAGACCACAATTGCTAAAATGTCCAACAGTGATCATCGAGGATAGAATTACTGTGGAAGGGATTACACTGGAGAGTATATTTCTTAGGCTTTGGGAGGTGGGAGATATAATCATTATCAGGCTATTTCATGCGGAGTAGTCAATGGTTTTGCTGATTGGTAAAGCCCCGGGAGAAGAAATATGAAAACTCTGGAACATAGACATTTGTAAAGAGGCATACAGATGAAGTTATGGGAGAGGTGTAACCTTTTATAGTGCTGTGTCCCTAATACATATGTGTAGAACCAACTGGTGGCCCTAGCAATTGCTCTTATTAGCCTTAGTCCCAGTGACTTATTTGAATTATTTGTGCTTCCTGACCTGAAACCCTAATCTCTACAGTTCTAGATGTTGCAGTTTCCAGAGGTTGAATACTTGTAGGAGTTTGACTAAGCATAATCTGCTGCTGCCCACTGATCACTCTGTGCCAAAAGCCCTGCAGTCACTTAAAAGTAATGCTATACTAGCAAGGATAATTGATCTTGACCATCAGGAGTAGATACGGTTGCTCTGATATAATGGGGTCTATGAAGACATGTTTACCACCATATTAACCCTCTGGGGCATCTATTTGACCTCCTCAGCACAATTTTGTTGGTAAGTGAGCAAGTTTAACACCAATGATCTAAGAAGGACATGGAGATCAATAAACTCAGACCTCTTAGGTATGCAAATCTGGGTCACCTCAATAGGTAAGTCTCCTAGACCAGCAGAGATTTTAGCCAACAGTAAAGGAAACAAAAACAAAAACACTTGGTATAGGAAGCAAATAATGAATAAACAGTTGCAACCATGAGATCAGCTGTGGTGTTGAGAATATTTCTGTTCCACTAACCTTTTTATAAATTGTCTAGAAAATGAATCAGGCAGAATCTTGGAGAATATATTCCCAGGTAAGATGAAGTTATTTTACAAAGCAAATAAATTATAACTATTCAAGAGGTGGACTGTGTTGGGTGTTATAGTTTTGACTCAGAGCCACAACCTCAAGACCAAAGCACTCAATACTGCTACAACTGAGAGCTGCAGACAACTCACATATGGGACTCAAGGAACTTCCCACTATCAACGGTAACAGCTTCCCCATAGTTACAACCTCCCTAAGGGACAGCCCACTTCCCAAAATTGGTCCATGTGGAGTACAAAGGCCCAAACTTCTTGCCTCCATATGGGATACTTCTGAAATGCCATCAGCTGAGGCCTCTGTTGTAAGTGAATTGCAGTTCATATTCTCCCTTTGCCTAATTTTGCTTCCCTCACTCATAAATTGGAGGGATAAATAGCAGAATGGTAATTATGAAAGTATACCTTTTGATCACAGACTAGTCTCTGTTGAGGATCTGCATACTCTTTAAATCTATCCTTTTCTGAATATCCCTCAGAAGAATCTCCAGGTACTCCCAGGTGTATATACATGCCAAATTTGGAGACTGATATATTTTACCTACTGTTAAATATTCGTTTACATTTGTCATCCTCATTATACATAATTTCTGAAAAACAAAATACCAGATGGAATCATCCTGAAAAAAATAATTTGTTTAAACTTCTTTTAAATATTTTATCAGCTATGACAATTTATTTACTTTCCTATGTCTTTCATTAAATGTCAGACATTTGCATTTTATTCAAGGTTTATGTCAAACTATCGTAACACCTGCCCTCTAATAATCAGTAGATATGCATTTTAAAATG
Source organism: Phoca vitulina (assembly GCF_004348235.1). Classification (NCBI taxonomy): domain Eukaryota; kingdom Metazoa; phylum Chordata; class Mammalia; order Carnivora; family Phocidae; genus Phoca; species Phoca vitulina. The sequence goes on from NW_022589706.1 coordinate 47,988,370, forward strand.
AATATATGAAGAATCTGTATATGAAAGATATGCATATTACTGAACTAGATGTCATTTGAAATACAATTATCAGTGAAAGAATAAAAAGGTGCTATGATTCAAGAAGCATATTTTTATAAACCAAATCCTTTGTTCTTGCTGTGGAGTTAAAAATGAGGTTATTTCCAACTCAGGCAACAGGGTGATATTAGGTATGACTGGAATCTCACTAGGCAGATGTGCAGTCACTGTAAATGCTGATAATGTTCTTGTTTAGTACAAAATGTTTATAATTTCTCATGTAATAAATGACAGCCTGTGACAGATTTCTTCCAAATAAAGGTCAAATTTTGCACTAGCCTGTCATAATTGATCTTTGCACAAAAATAGAAACAGGAAAGTCCCAAGAATTTCTGTGGAAATATCTTTTAAGACTCCCTTTCTTTGCTGCAGAATGTTTTCTACCATATAGGTTAAGAATTTGATATTTTCTTATTTTTCCTACATCATAACAAAACATTTTCAAAACAAGTAATATTGATATGTAAATTTCACAGTGATATAGTATATATTATTTAACGAAGATGTCTAATGTTTCCGGAGAACTAACATCCAATGAAATTAAGTCATCTGTCCCTGAAAATAAAAGTCATAGCTATCCTCAGAATGGTAACAAATACTTACAGACCAAGTGGTGCAGTTGTTCTCAACTGGGGCAATCTCTGGTAGAGGCCAGGGACCCTGCTTAACATCCTACAATGAACAGGAGAGTCCCCCACAATAAGAATTATCCAGCTCAAGGTATCTATAGTATCCTAACTAAGAAGTCCTGATCTAGTGATCTAGTGAGAAGCCTAAAATACTGATTCTCAGTATTTTAGATAATATTCAGATACATTTTTGGAAGAATCATTTTAGTTTTCAAATAATTCAGAGAGAGGTTTCTAAAACAACTCTAGAAAACAGTTTCATTACATTGCCACCCTAATGATAAAGAATTTGAGTAGTATATAAATTTTGCATAATTGTTTTAGGCACAAAAAATGAACATAGGATAAATTTATTATTTGAATTATTTTTCTGCTATTTAATTTAGAAAGAGAAAAATAAAAACAAATAATATAAATATATGTGAATGATCTAACTAGTAACTAAGAGACTATTTTTTGTTTGTGAATTCCTCAAATGTATGCAGATTTATAAAAACTCATCTGCCCCTATCTATTCAACCTGTAAAAAAAAGTATAGGATTCCTGTGACTTAATGTTATTATCAATTATTTTTTTTAATGTCTATACACTACTCCTGTTTTTTTTCTTAATATCCCTTGCTTTGCCCTTTATGTTTTTAGTGTTTACTTTCTTTTATTAAAGGCATACATGTATGTGGATCATTTTTAAATACTTCATATTATTATTTGTTTTCTGTGGACCTACCTATTCTATATTCTTTTCTTGTCTAATTCAGATTTTTAAAATAATTTGTAATGTATAAATCTATTTTAGCCTCTACTACTTGCTATGTATATTATTTTACTATTGTTATATAGATGAAAACTTTTAATTTTTATTTGTTACACTTTAACACAAATTGTTCCTTTTACTAATTAACTGCTAGAAACTTGGAACATTTAACTCCATTTACTCCTTCCCACATTTTGAGTTACTGTTCTAAAATATTTAAAGCCACAAACACTTCTTATCTTGTATCTTCATTTACTTTATTACTATTCATTTATTTTTATTCTTTTCTTCTTATTATTTTTTCTTTGTGCTCTCCTTCCTGTACTTCTGTGTTTCCATGTAGGGTCATTTTCCTTCAGTCTTCACAAATTACTTTCAAATTCTCTTAGTCTTGATTGGTAACAAATGCTATCAGATTTTTATCAGAACCATTTATTTTACCTTCATCTTGACGAATAGTTCCTTGGGTTTTGGATTCCTTATGTTTTAGCACTTAGACATTGCCATTCCATTGTATTCAAGGTTCTATAATTTCTACTGAAAAATGTTTGCTGTCTTAATATTACTCCTTTGAAGATAATGCACACTTTCCTCTAGATGCTTTTAAAATAGTGAATTTGTCTGATTTTTCAGACTTACTGTTGTATGTCTCTAAGCACAGTTTTCTTACTATTTATTTTGCTTGGAGTTTGCAGAGACTCTTGAATATGTGACTTGAGGTCTTTAATCAGCTTTGAAACTTTTCAGCCATTTTTCATTCCTATTGTATCTGTCCCTATTCTTTTGTCCTGCTGTCACTCCAGTTGTATGTTAGACTTTTTATGGTACCTGGTCTATATTTAATGTTGTTTTATATAGTTCCCATTTCTTTTCTAAGAAGACATTTTATCCCATCTTCCATTTTACTAATCCTGAATCCAGTTTTGGCTAATCCCTTATTAAGCCCATTTAATAATTATTAATATCAAATATTTTACTTTTAAAATTTAGAATGTCATTTTTAATGGATCTTAACAATCTGATTAAATTCTCCATCTTTTATTCCTCCATCTCATTCTGTATTTGTCTATATCAATATCTGTACCATATTTTTGTCTGTGTTCTACTGTGCATTTTTTAAATCTCATTTTTCAGTTATATGACTTTGTATTTTGTTTATCTAATAATTACTTTATTGAATGCCGGAGAAAGTGTGCATTAAAAATATACATATTATTGTTGGGTGCCTGGGTGGCTCAGTTGTTAAGCGTCTGCCTTCGGCTCAGGTCATGATCCCAGGGTCCTGGGATCAAGCCCCGCATCAGGCTCCCTGCTCCACGGGAAGCCTGCTTCTCCCTCTCCCATTCCCCCTGCTTGTGTTCCTGCTCTCACTATCTCTCTCTCTGTCAAATAAATAAATAAAATCTTTAAAAAATATATATATATACATATTATTGTTAATGGTATCTTCTTCCAGAGAGTAGAGCAATGTAATAGTGGCTAATCATCTTAATTTACAAAAGATCTGCACTCATAGATGCTCGATTATGGATCTGGTAGAATTTGGTCTACTTTTAGCTCTGGTTTATATATTTTTATTTTCCTCCATAATTGAAAGTAATATAGTGGTTGCTGATTATACTAAACAAATCAGAAATTGTACTCAGTAGAGTTTAAGTTGCACCCCTGGTAAGCCTTTTAGTATATTGTTGCTGCAAATGCAAAATGGTACAATTTCTAGGGAATGAAATTTGACAACATAGAACAAAATGACATAGGCTATAAGTTTTGACTCAACAATGCCACTTGTAAGAATTTACCCTGAAGATACGCTTCCATCAATACAAAAAATATATATCTCGATGATTATTCTTTGTATGTAGATGAGTATTTTTATAATTGAAAAACATCAGAAGCTACCTAAGTTTCTAACATGAGCAATTGATCAATATATTCAGCTTATGATATATACATAAAAGGGTCTATTCTGCAGCTGTTAAAGAATGAGAAAGGTGTCTATGAACTGATATGGTTTGATATCAGGAGATGTTTTTCAATGAAAAAATATAAAGACAAAAATGTATATATGGAAAGAAGTGACATAAGAGAACATACATATTTTATCTTCATAAAAAGAAGCATAGGAAGAAGTTACTTACATACAATAGGTAGTGGGTAAAGGAGTAGAAGGAATATATGAAAGAAATGCTCTTCTAATCCTATAATTTTGTATAAATTTTGACTTGTGGAAACCAGTAGTCAATATTTAATACTCTATGAACCCTAAAATATATATTAAGTCAATAATGATGGGAAGAGGAATATAAAACTTAAAGCAGATGTGAAACTAAAACAAACAAACCTAAATGAATTTCCAATGGATAACCTAAGCACATTGAGAGGAAAAAAAAGAAAATCCAGGGACAAAAAATTTGACTACCTGTCCTCAGTCCTGATGGGATGGATGAGAAGGGAAATCCTGTACTCTTTTTGGTGGGTTTATATTTGGTAGTGATATGGTTGAAGCGATTCTGAACAAATTTACATATATTGTAGACTGAGAGAATGGATAAATATAATGAAGTTTTGAGGAGCCATAGTTCTCATGGTGGAATATATGATACACAAATATAGAATGGGAAAGACAAGAAAAAATCCCAGAGGAGATGTGTTGAAATTGAGAGTATCACTTTGATCCCCATTATTTCTAAAATATGTATATGTGTATAATGTATATGTATGTGTATGTGTGGGTGCATTTATATGTGTATATGTGTAAGTACATAAATTGCTAGCTCTGTCCACAAAATGGACTCAGAAACAAAGACAACTGAGTACCAATGAGCAGAACTACTGTCCTGATCTTAGTTTCTAATAGCATAATTCATCATTCTCAACTAAACTAACATTCTCTTTGTTGAAATGGCTGATACTAAGCCTGGGGCAGTGTAATACAAAATGATCCTGGAACACCTGGCTATTATGGAAAGTGAGGAAGTGCTCTGAAGGATGATAGGGATAGTCACAAGTACATAGGACTTAGCCTGAAGGAGCTCCAAGTGGCCAACGTAGGATAATTTGAATATTAAAATAATGAAGGATGATAATGGAATAAGGCCAATGTAAAAATGGGAAAACCTGAGTCCATACTGATATTAAACAACTATAACAAAAATAACAAATGAAAAGCAGGAAGAACTCTTACAGTAAATTTCACAGGCTGATTGGTAGAGGGAGTTCTGGAGATGAAAATATCATCAACCGCCAAAATAAAAATTGGCTCAGACAAAAAAAAAAAATCAATGGCTTATAAATATAAAGAAGAATTGGTTGAGGAAGAAGATATCTGCATGGGTCAAAATTTATTCCTATATATTTCGTATTTGCCAGAGAAAAATAGCAACTGTACAGATAACACCTTGACTGAGTGATTAAAATTAACATCACCAATAAGGGGCAGATGGATATTGTGAGTCTCCAGACACGATACTCTGAGGACAATGATATCACATATGTAATATCCTTGCCAGGAATCCATAACTTGAATCTAATCATGAGGAAACAGACAAAACTAAAATGAATAATGTTCTATGAAAAAAAAAGTGGCATGGAAGTATACTCTTAAAAAAAGTTAATGATACAAAAGATAAGGTAAAACTGTAAAATATTCCAAATCAAAGGAGACAAAACAGATGGGACCACTAAATATAATGCTTGATTTTAGATTGAATCAATATATTGAAGTGGAAAAAATATCTTATAAGCAATGTATTCTGTCAATTGGAATATGGGTGGCATATTGCATAAAAGCGTCATATATTAAAATTACTGAATTTTATTAGTGTATATGGTTATGCTAGAGACTTTTTTTCATTAATACTAGGGTCTTTTATTATTGAGATATAATTGACATTGTACATATTACAGTGTGATTACCATTACTAGTAGTAGTGTTAGCTAATAAATACCCCCATCATGTCCTGTGTCTGTCTTTATAGTGAGAATATTTAAGACCTAATCTGTTAGCAATTCTGAGGTATATTACAATATTGTTTAACTGTAATTACAATGCTGTGCATTAGATCTCCAGAACATATTCATCTTCTAACTTCAAGTTAGTGTCCTTTGACCAACATTTCCCCAATTTCCCCAGCCCCCGTCCCCTAGTAACTACCATTCTAATCTATCTTTCTACAAGTTTGACTTTTTTAGATTCCACATATAAGTGATATCATGCACTATTTGCCTTTCTCTGCCTGACTTATCTCACTTAGCTTAATTACCTCAAGGTCCATCCATGTTGTCACAAATGCCATGATTTCTTCCTTTGTCATGTCCGAATGATCTTTCATTGTATATATACCACATCTTCTTTATCCATTCATACATTGACAGGAACTTGGGTTGTTTCAATATCTTGGCTATTGAAAATAATGCCGCAATAAACAGAAGAATGCAGATATTGTTTTGATATTCTGTTTTTATTTCCTTTGGGTATATACCCAAGTGGAATTGCTGGATCACACATAGTTCTATTTTTAATTTTTTTATGAATCTCCGCACATCTTTAGAGTGGAATTTTACATTTTACATTTTCATGTACAATTTACATTCTCATCAACAGTGCACAAGTGTTCCCTTTTCTCCACATTTTTACCTTACATTTGTTAATGTCTTATGTTTTTGATGATAGCCATTCTAACAGATTGAGGTGAAATCTCATTGTGATTTTGATTTCCATTTCCCTGATGGTTAGTGATTTTGTGCATCTTCTCATGTACCTGTTGGCCTTATTGTTAGCAAATATACTTTGAAATATTTAGGAGTAAAGGCCTATGATATATGCAACTTAATCTCAAATAATTCATAAAAATATTATAGGTAGATAAAAGGAACAGGATACAAATATTTTTTTAAAGATTTTGTTTATTTATCAGAGAGAGAGAGAGCACAAGCAGGGGGAGCACAGGCAGAGCAGGCAGAGGGAGAAGCAGGCTCCCCGCTGAGCAAGGAGCCCAATTTGGGCCTCGATCCCGGGACTCTGGGATCGTGACCTGAGCGGAAGACAGACGCTTAACCAACTGAGCCACCTAGGTGTCCCAAGAAACAGGATACAAATTAATAATAATGAATTGGATAGTGTTTTTGTGGTTAATTTTATGTGTCAACTTGGCTTAGGTGATGGTGCCTAGTTGCTTGGTCAAAAACTAGTCTAGACGTTGCTGTGTAGGTCTTTTGTAGATGTGATTAATGTTTACAATGAGTAGACTTTAAGATCACTCTCCATAATGTGGGTAGGACTCATCCAACCATTTAAAGACCTTAAGAGCAAAGACCACACTTTCCATAAGAAGTATAAGAAATTTTGACTCAAGTCTGCAGTGTAGGAACCCTGCCTGAGTTCCCACCTGCTGACCTGTCCTAATGGTTTTGGCCTAAAGATTGAAACATCCACTCTTATATGAATTTCCAGCCTGCTGGCCTGTCCTACTGATTGCAAAATTACTAGCTCCTACAAGTGTGTGATTCAGTTCTTTAAAATAAGTCTCTCTCCCCCCCTATAAACCACATCTCTCTCTCTCTCTCTCTCTCTCTCTCTGTCTTTCTGTACATATATACATACACAGTGGTTCTGTTTCTCTGGAGAAGTCTAATATAAGAGTGTGCATATGTATTATATAACACTATTCTTGAAATTTTCTGTATTTTAAAATTATTTCCATATAAAAAGTTTTAGCTGGACACCTGGGTGGCTCAGTCGGTTAAGCAACTGCCTTCAGCTCAGGTCATGATCCCAGGATCCTGGGATTGAGTCCCGCATCAGGCTCCTTGCTCAGTGGGGAGGCTGCTTCTCCCTCTGCCTGCTGCTCCCCTTCTTTGTGTTCTCTCTCTCTCTGACAAATAAATAAATACAATCTTAAAAAAAGTTTTAGAAAATGATTATATATATTATATTTTGAACAGTGATTACAATATTAATTCGTTCTAACCTATCTATATGTGTGCATATATATATATATAATTTGTGTATGTGTATTTAAATAAATTTTAAAATTACTGCCAGTTTGTGTTATATCATTAGCTAATTCTAGTACATCAGGGAGGAACAAATTTTCAGTAAGATAATTTTTCTCTATATATATCTATACATATCTATCTTTATCAGTTTACCTATATCTAGTAAAGAATACTCTATCAACAAATAAACCAGGCAGAACTATAACAGAAATTCAGACTTCTTAAAAAAAAAGTTTCCATTTAAAATTTAGAGATAAATTATACAGTTTTAAAATTATATACCTAAAAAAATTAAAAAATAAAATTATGTAACTATAGCCTATTTAAACACTCTTAGACATCCACACACTATAATTTATAATATTACCTCCTAAGAGTAATTTTTTTTTCTCTAGCAATCCAGTTGGTCCCAAACTTGCCATATCCCAGAAGCATTTAATGGTGTTCAGCTCTCTTGAAAATGAAAATGTAAGTATTTATACCTCTTTATAATATATTCTACCAGTAAACACTTATATCCCCTTACATTTTCAGCTTTTTTCTTTCAAACACCACACACTTAAGTCAAAGATTTTACCAATTCTACACTTTCAATTCACATAAACCTTATCTTATGTAGAGTTGTATTCCCTCATTTTCCACTCAGTTAAAACAAAAAACAAGCAAGCAAACAAAAAACCTTAGTCTTCATAAATCAGGCAAAATATCATAGTACTGTAGAGATAATGAAAAATTACAACCTCTGTTTAAGTACTGGTAAAGCTATACCTACAAACAATGCTAACAGAAGGCTGAATAATACAAATGCTGTAACTGATGTCCAGGAGAAGAGGGAATACACAGAAAATAAATTATTTCAATCTGTGTGACCAGGAAATACAAACTGAATGAGTTAGTTTAAATTAAACATGTGAAATAAAATGAATTTATCTGGATATAAAGACAAATTCCTTAGTTTATATAATTCCTCTGATTGCTTAATTTACACTATCTCCTAACTTAAATACTCATGGTCATTTCCAACTTTTGGGCAATCCTTATATCACTAGTAAATTGTTTTATGAATTAACAGTTTTAATGTCTTTTGAATTATATATATATTATATAGTGTGTATATATATGTTATATATACTTTTTTTTACTTCAAAGACTGTATTATTGTGTTACTAGATGCCTTTAGCTTTTTTTCACACATACTTGGTAGCGTCGGATTCTTTTGTTCAATATATGGTAGTACTGTAATCAGCACTATTCAACTAAAATAACAATGTGTAAAATTCAATTCATAAATATTAATACTTAATATCTGATGTTTTCTTGAGAAAAGTTTCCTAGGAAACTTCTAGGAAAGAAGAATGCCAGCATTCTCAAAGTTGAAAGGAATATCATGCACTGTAACAACACAGAAAAGGAGAGAAAGAGCAACATAAACACACCCAGCATGTGTTGTACCAAGTCTTTGGTTAAGCACTTTCCATGCACCATCTCATTTCTGCCTCAGAGAAAAGACACCCATTCAACTCATTAATTCATATTTCTCTTCCATATTCACTTTATAAAATAAAATCAATTTAATTTTATATCGAAATACTTTAGATAATCTGTTCAAATGCTTCTATAGATGGGCAAACTGAAAACCTGACAAAAGCATATGACCAAGGACATTTAGTGGTAGAGTGAATTCCTAGGTCCCATCACTCCTGGTTGTCATAAATTTTTTATTGTATTCTTAGACCTTTAAGTTGAGAATAATTTAATAACAAGAGGATTCTCCCATATCAGTAACAAAACAAAAGTTTTCTGGGGTAGACTCTTCCTTGATGTTTTCGTTTATACAAGAGAATATGCTTGCTTTCTGATTACTCCCAGGATCCCAATGCCTTATCCATTCCTGGGGACAAATCAAAGAAGAAAAATGGAAGGTCATCTTTAGGTCACTGCTATTCAGTTTGCTGTGCCAAGCTGAAAACCCAGGCCATTAAATATGAAAATCCACTCATTGTCTCAGACCTGATTGTATCCTGTCTTTCAGATCAGGCTCACCATAGTCATAGCAACCCTAATGGGCGGATGTGCATTGGACCACATCATTTGCAGGGTGTCTTTAACTGAGAAAGTTTTGTTGAAAATATGTGTGATTAATGCCTTCAACTATTATCTCTAATTGAACAGACATGAAAGGGGGTCACTTTGTCGGCCCAGATAAGCCTATTGCATGGCTATTAAAGGCATATTCAGCCCTTGCTGAATTAATCCATTATTGCTTCTTGTCTTTGGTAACCATAACATGTTGTTGGAAGGCTGTACAAAATTTGAGTAACTGTTTGAAACACAGCTCCAGTAATCCTCTAGACATGGGTATAAGAGGGGTTGGGAAAAGCTATTTAGTGAAAATTGAATGTGCTGTGCTGTTTGAATTAGTATTAAGCAGTAGTACTTTATTTTAATGTGGTTATATCACAGTGATGCATCACCTTAACATTACTAGCTACTCAGCAAGATTCCCAAAGTTGCCCTATCCATAATATAACTAAGAGAGAGGATCAATAGGGAGACTCAAACTCTGCACTGGAGTGTGTGAGTGTGTGTGTGTGTGTGTGTGAGAGAGAGAGAGAGAGAGAGAGATAGAGATGGATAACATTCAAACTGTAAAAAACAAACAAAAAAAACCTTTTTTTTAATGCTCCTGACTTTAATTCAACATCTATGTACTTGATGTGGAATATGACTTTTGGGAGGTATAGATTTTGAGGAATAAATTCTTATCTATTGACCTCTACTAATGCTGTCAGAATAGTCTGTCTGGCAAAACTATGAATTCTGGAGATATTTGGGCTATGATCAGATGGGCAAAGAATGATTTTTATAGAGACTTAAAGGTAGTATGTCTAAAATAGGTATAAACAGAAATAGTGATGAATGTGTTTGTTATTTTGAATAGGTAAGAGCAAATTCTACTTTGCCAGTCAATGAGTTACTCAGAAATGTGAACAGTGGCATTTCTGATAACTCAACCCGTGTTGAGCAATAGAAAGTACAGAGAAATTAAATATAGCAAGTTAAAGCTGCAGGAGAAAAAAGCTAATTGTTAAAATAGTAAAAATCTCTTTTATAATTTATTAAGTTCAAATTGGCCATCCATTTACAATATAACAGAATTAAATCTGCACATAACACATTAACACATATGTGGAAATACATTCCAAAATGACTGAAGGACCAAACATAAATAATCAAAATACAAAGATATGGGAATAAATCTAGGAGTTTTAAAAATAAACTTAGAATTCAGGATGTCCACCATAAGCTTCGAATTTCTGAAGTAAAATATTGCCAAAAAATGCATAAAATTTAAAATCCCTGTAAAGAAAAAATATCACATATAATTTAAAAAGAACAAAGCCTGCATGAAATACTTGTAATATAGAGCAGAGGATTTTTTGGTCACAATATGTGAAATATCCTAACATTAAAAAAATAGGACACTCAATTTAAAAGAGTAAAAAATTGGAAGTAGTTATATTTTAATCCAAATTTCTTACATAACTTTACCTTTCTAACAAACAGAAAAATGAAAATAAAAAGATCAATGACATAATATTTTGTTCCAACAGAGTGGCAACATTTAAAACTTTATTATATCTGTTATCAGCTAGGGTATGGGAATAAGAGCATTTTTATATACTGGTGCCAAGTAAATTGACCAAAGCACTGGATGGTAACATTTCAGTATTCTATGTCAAATTTAAAATAAATATTTTCACTGATTCGTACATTCAATGTAAGACACCTGTTCCATAGAAATACAACTCAGTATATTTAATATTTTTAAATTACATGCAGGTATACTCATAGCAGTATTCCTTGTAATTATGACCAACTGGAAACAATCTAAATCTCTGTCAATAAAAGAAGAGCTTCATCACAGAAAAAAATGAATCCTTTGGAAAATTATGCAGCCATTCAAAAGAAGATACAGTGAAATGAAAAGATTTCTAAGACACATGTAAAGTTAAAAAAATGTTGACAGAAGAATATGTGTATTGTTACTCAGTTTATGTAAAAATGCTCTGAAAAAGAACATGTTTGTACATGGGCATACATACATATAGGAAGGGATCTGAAATACTCTAAAACAAATTATAAATTGCTGTGTGTGCATGTCATTATTTTTTAAAATTCACTATTCCCTATACGTCAGTTGCCATCAGATCTTGGCTCTACAACATCCTTCCTCTGTAAACTTGAGAAAATTTCTTAACTTTTCCTATACCTCAGTTACCTTATCCTTCATTGCTGATATATTGTAATATAGAATACTGATCTTGGGCGCTACAAATTTGCTCTCTCATTACTTCTAGGAGTTTTTGTAGATTTCTTAGTGTTTTCTAAACACCCTAGTGTATCTTCAGTAAACAAATAGCTCTTTACTGTCTCTAAACTGTATGAATTTTATTTTTTTCTTCCTGATTGAACTGACAGAATTTACAGTACAACCTTGAAGAGGAGAGATTAAAGTGGACATCTGTGATTTGTTCTTGCCCTTCACTAGGAATCATTGAGTTTTTATCATTAAGATATTAGCCACAGATTTTTCATACATGCTTATTATCAAATTAAGGTTGCTATTTTTGCTTTCTAGTTTGCTAAAATTTTTAATGACAAATGGGTGTTGGTTTGGCCAGGTATTTTTTTTTTTTTTGCATTTATTAAGAAGATCATATGATATGTCTTAAATTTATTAATATAGTATGTAGTATTAAATGATATTTGGAAGTTAAAACAACCTTAAATTCTTTTAATTAACTCTACTCAGTCAAGGTATATTATCCTTTTTATATATTACTGCATTTTATTTGCTAATATTTTTTTAGGGCTTTTGTGCCCAGTTCAATAAGTGATACATTTTCAGATTTCCTTCCTGGTGATCCTTTTGTCTGGCTTTGGACACTGGACGAGTTACAAAATGTTCCTTTTTTTCTGTTTTCTGAAGACTTTGATCTATTCCATAATATTCCTTTATTATTCTTTGAATATGCTTATTACCTCTAGGGATGTCCCGTTTCATTTCTGATATTGGTAATTTATGCCTTCTCTCTCTCTCTCTCTCAATCTTTTTTTTTTTTTTGCCTGGATTGGTTTAGCTATTTTTTACCCATTTTATTAGTCTTTTCAAATAGTCAATCTTTAGTTTTATTGCTTATCTTTATTGTTTAACTGTTTTCAGTTTTATTGACTTCTACTCATCTTTCTGGTTTCCTTTTTTTCTACTCATCTTGAGTTTAATTTTATTTTTTTCTAATTTCTGAAGGTGGAAGCTTAGAAAAATGATTTATTATTTTTACCATTAACATTCAAACTATATATTGCCCTCCAAACATTTCTTTAACTTCATTCCACAAATCTTGATGTGCACTTTAACATCATTCTGTTCAAATATTTTCTGAATTTTCATGTTACTTCTTTAATCTATGGGTAATTGAGAAGCATGTGGTTTAATATTCATATATGATTCCCTTGATTTCTTTCTGATTTTTGTATCTAATTTAACTCTGGCATGATTAGAAAACAAGTACTGTATGATTAAATCCTTTAGAATGATTGAGAATTATTTTATTGTCCCGCATATGATCTGTTATGGTAAGTTTTCCATGTGTCTCAAAGAATGTGTATGGATGTAAAGTTCTATAGTCATTGATTTGTCCAAGTTGGTTAATAATGTTTTTCAACTTTTCTGTATCCCTACTGATTTTCTTTTTGGTTTCTCTGCTAATAAATAAAAGAATATTGAAATATCCAATTATAATTGTTTTTGGCTATTTTTTCTTTTACTTTTTTTCCTTCTACTTTTGTCTGTTTTATTTCACACATTGTGGAACTTTCTTTAATTTGAGGACAAATTTGCTGATTATAGAATTATTGGCTGATTTTTATTGTCAGCACATTCAATGTGTCATTCCATGTCTTTTGACATCAATATTTTTGATTAGAAGATAACCATTAGTTATACATTGCATTTCTGTGAGGTGTCATTTTTCCCTTGCTGCTTTCAAGATTTTCTCTGGGGGGCGCCTGGGTGGCTCAGTCATTGGGCATCTGCCTTCGGCTCAGGTCATGATCCCAGGGTCCTGGGATCGAGCCCCGCGTCGGGCTCCCTGCTCTGCGGGGGGCCTGCTTCTCCCTCTCCCGCTCCCCCTGCTTGTGTTCCCTCTCTTGCTGTGTCTCTCTGTCAAATAAATAAAATCTTAAAAAAAAAAAAAAAGATTTTCTCTGTATGTTGGCTTTCAGCAGTTTGGTATAATGAGAATTTCTTTGTACTAATCATACTTGGGTTCCTGGCTCCCTAGAGTTGGATTTTTTAGCACTGAGGCAATGCTAAATTTGGTAAAGATTATGTTCAAACACCTAAATGCAGTAATATGTTCCCTCTCTGCTGCTTGTGTTGCCTTCAAGATGCAGCAAATTTGCAACTTTTTTCGGCTTTGCATTTTAACTGGAGTCCCTAGGGTCTCCTATGTGCATGTGTATCTTGGCAGTAAGCCAGGTTATTGTGTCAGGTCAGTATGGCTCTCTCCATTCCAAAATCTCTGCATTAAATTTCTGGGTGCTCTGTCACTTGCCCTGAACAAAGTTCATCATTTCTGTCAAAATGTAAGTTTAGTCATTCTTGGTGGAGGAATGAAAGTTCTGTCACTTAATGTCACAAGTTCATGGATCTTACACAATACGGAGTTTCTTTATGAGTACATACTCATACTCTTTTTTCAATGAGTAGTCAATCCTCATTATTCACTGATTCTATATTTGCAAATTTGTCCACTCACTGAAATTTATTTCTAATCCCCAAAACAATACCCATGGGCTTTTTCACTCATTTATAGACATATGTAGAATGGAGAAAACTTTGAATGACACATATTCCCAACTGAGGCTGAACAAGGTAATGCTCTGTTTTCTTGTTTAAGTCTCATACTGTAAACAAGTGTGCTTTTCACAGTTTGTTTAGTGCCACATTTGTTGGATTTTTGTGCTTTTTTTGGTTATTTTACTGTTTAAAACGCCTCCCAAGCATAGTGCTGAAGGACTGTCTAGTTTTCCTAAGCAAAATAAGTCTGTAATATACCTTGCCCAAGAAAATATACTTTTGATTACACAAGCTTTATTTAGGCAAGAGTTGTGCTGTTGGCCATGAGTTCACAGTTAATAAATCAATAATATATATTTAATGAGGTATATTTAAACAAAAACAAACACAAAATAAAGTTATGTATTGATCTGATAATGAAAGTTGTGACCACAGGCTAGGAGGAACCTAACCTTGTATTTCCCTTAAGGGCAATAATTTAGTATTCATCAATTCAGTGTTCACAGGAACTTTCTAGAACATAACTATGTTGTTTAGTAACCCTCTCTGGAGTTTCCCTGGTGTAATCTGAAACTGGTCCCTGTACTCAGAGATCAGGGAGAGACCAAAGTAAAAGGCAGGCCACTCCAATTTGGTTGATGACAGTTTTTTTTTTTTTTTTTTTTAAGATTTTATTTATTTATTTGAGACAGAATGAGAGAGAGAGGGGGGAAGGGTCAGAGGGAGAAGCAGGCTCCCCGCCGAGCAGGGAGCCCGATGCGGGACTCGATCCAGACACTCCAGGATCATGACCTGAGCTGAAGGCAGTCGCTTAACCAACTGAGCCACCCAGGCGCCCCTGGTTGATGGCAGTTTTAATAAGCAAAGGGAACTTACACAGGAGGCTTGTCTCAAGCAGCATCAAGACTAATGGATACCTGCCCCACCTGCCAAATCTTAGAAATTTGTAAAGAAGACTTAACTGGGTTTAGTCATGTATATTACACAGGTGTTTTCAACATCATATCATTATCTCAAGGCTATGCCCTTGGAGCAGCCTCTGGGAATGGGAAAGCAAGCAGAACCTACATTCCAAGGACAGAGGATGGGGTGATAGCCTCCAAGTATGTGGGGTCCACCTCCCTTGTCAACTGGTGGACATGTCTTTTTGATGATGTTTCTCAACAAGCTACCATGAATCATAAGAATCAGTTGTGCTTTTCAAGGTATCGTCTATCTTTAATCATTCTTCATTGTCTTGATATTGTTTGTTTATGATAACTTGGTTCAGTCATGTATTTCTTTTCTGTTGGGTAGATTTCTTCAGCCTTCTTAGATTGCAATTTCTGGAAGTAGAGTCTGATGCTTTCTTCCTTTCAATATTAACATATTAGATTTTATGTTTTATAATTTAACTTTTACATGCTTTATTTTATTGTATTATTAGCTATGAAAAATTATATCAAAAAAATGATTTTGAGATATTCTCTATCTCAGTAACGTATTTACATACAGTTATTTTTTTTCTTAAAGCTACTTTTTTAAAGATTTATTTATTTGAGAGAATGAGGGAGGGGCAGAAGGAGAGAGAGAATCTCAAGCAGACTCCCCGCTGAGTGCAACGCCTGATGTGGGCTCGATCCCATAACTCTGAGACCATGACCTGAGCCAAAACCAAGAGTTGGATGCTCAACTGACTGAGCCACCCAGGCGCCCCTTTTACAGCTATTTTTTTAAAAAGTAACCAAAAATATTTGGGTTCCACAGTAAAATATTAACTTTTTATATATTTTTTCTTTAAAATATTATACATAAATAACAGAAAAGTGAATAGAACACATATTTCAAGTGTAAATACAATTTTAAAAGTGAATAATCTCATTGTGGTGTATAAAAAAATAGAATATTATCAGTACTTCAGAAGCACCCCAGGTTCCCTTCCCCTGTTATAAAACTGATACTTCCTCCCCTTGTTTTTATTTCTTTAGTTTGGATTTACGTATGCATTCTGAAACAATCATTTTTTTTCTTTTCAGTTTTACTTGTTCTTAAAATTTCTAAGAATGGATTAGACAGTATATACTTCTCTTGCATCTGGTTCCTGTTGTTCAAAATTATTTGTAAAATTCATCCAAATTGTTGCATGTAGGCTTAGCTTACTCATTTTTATTGTCATGTGCTCTTCCACTCTATGCATATACCATATATTTATTTAACCCATTCTACTGTAAATGATCATTTGGGTTGTTTCCATTTTTTGTCTGTCCCAAACTATGCTGCTTTTGATGTCCTATGTATGTTTTTTGGTGCACTTGACAGTTCATCTAGAATCTATACATACTAATAGAATTGTTGGCTCAGAATATGCAAATCTTATAATTTAATAGATTATATCAGAAGTGTTCCAAAGAATATGGTAGCTCATGTTCCTTGCTATCAATTGATATTTTCAATAATGGTATTGTTTAAGGTTTTAACTTTACATATAATCTCTAATATTCCCTACTTCAGATTACTTTTAGAAAGTCCCTTAAGTCTTTGGAAGATTTGTTTTTCATCTGAGTTAATATCTTTTTTTTTTTTAACTTATTGGAAAATATTCTTTATATATTTTGGACACTAGTTGTTTGTTAGCTTTTTCATTTTTGATATTGTCTCCCATGTTTCAACTGGTATTTGTATTCTCTTTATGGTATCTTTTGATGAATATAATGCTTAATTTTCTGTATTTTAATTTATTAGTCTTTTACTCTGTAGTCAGTGTTTTATGTTTCTTGTTTAATAACTCTTTCCTTGCAGTAGATTCTGGAAAATATTCTACTGTATTATGTCCTAAATATTTATAAGTTTAGTTTTTCTGTACTTGGAATTGATTTTTTAATATGGCAGAAGAGTTTATGATTTTATTATATTTCATATAGATACCCCATTGCCCTATGATCATTTATTTAAAATGCTGATCTTTCCTCTTGCTTATACATTAGTCCATACATCTCTTTTTTTTTCTAATTCTTCTTCTGTTTACATGAATATTTTTCTACACTTGAACCAATACAACATCATCTTATCATAAGTTTAATATTGCTCTGCTATTTTAGAGTAAATTCTTCCACCATGTATTTCTATTGAGTATCTTTATTATTTTCCCTTTAGAATCACCTTTTAATAGTATACTAAAAAACAATGATCCTGTGGATATCTTAAATAGAATTGCATTTAATCGATCATGAATTCTTGGAAAATCACTGTTACTATAATATTGAGTTTTCCAGTCTATTAAGATGATATATCTCCCCATTTATTTAGTTCTGATTTATTTTTATCTATAAATTTATCTAAGTTTATCTGAGAAATCTTTCCCAACCTTGAAATTTACTCCTATGTCTTCCATGAGTTCAGATCAGATCAGTGCACTTTGTTTCTGTATTGTCATGTTTAGATCTGCATCTTATCACTACCTACACTAAATCAAAAGGATTTTTATATATATATTTGTCTCTCACACTAGATTTGTAGTCTACTCAAGGACAGGGACTGTGTCTCATTCGTTTTTGGCCTAACATAATTTCTCATGTTGGATGGTAAATAAACATAATGTTTATTACAATGTGACAAATAATCAGCCATATAGGAGTGGTTATGATAATTATGGTAAAACCACACAACATAGTGTTATATAAGAAATGATTATATATATAGTCATTTCATAGAAAGTATGCATGGCATTCTAAATAAAAAAAATTTGGAGTTATCCTCATCTTCCCTCTCACTCCCTCACCTATTTCATCAATAGATCATGTTGGCTCAGTCCTTATACTGAGGATGAATCAGTAAATGAATCCTGCCATTTACCTCTACCCTCTACACTATCACCCTAGTCCAAACTTCCATCATTGCAACAAACTCTTTTCACTCAGCCAGTCTATTTTATAGAGTTATCAAGTAACCGTTTAAAAATACAAGTCAAATCAAAAGAATACTCTGTTCAAAAATGCTCTAAATCACTTTTCATCTCACTCTGAGGACTAAAAGCCAAAGTCTTTACCAGTTGACAAGACTATGGATGGACAAGACTAAGGCCTTGCCTGAACTCTGAATGCATCTCCTATTTTTCACATCATTTAACTGTTTTTTATCTATAGTAACCTCCCAGATTTTCCTTGTACATGCTTCCATTTCAAGTCTTTGTGCTTACACTTCCGTCTAAATTGGACCCTTCCCAGATATTCAAATACATTTATTCCTTGCATCTACTAAGTTTTTGCTTTAATGCCATATTTTCGGTGAGGTTTTCCATGACAAGCCTATGTAAAATGGCACCACTCCATCTCCCCCCACGTTAACATTAGTCTTTATGCCCATTTTCCATTCTACTTATCTTTTCAACTTTTATTACAAACATCAAAATACAACATCAAATACAGACATCAAAAATTATAACAAAAATATTATGTATTGTCAAACATCTAACATGTCTTACCATCCAACATGCAGAAGATTGTATAAACACTTTTGTATAATGTATTCATTTATGTTATTTATTGTCTATCTCCCCCCACTCTAGAATGTAAGTTCCAGCAATAGAGCCATTTCTTTTCTTTTGTTCACTTCCCTGTGTCCCAGGGTCTGAAAATAGTTATTTGGCACATGGTAGGAATTCAAAAATTATGTTGAATCATTTAAACAAAATTATGTAAATGGATGATATTTGAAAATTATTTTTAAATGGTTTAAAATTATAAAATTTTAGAAGGGATGTTTCTGTGTGTTCCTAAATAAAATACTTGAGATATGTTAGTTTTGAATTCCATACTTATTATCTGATCTACTGCATGTAAGTTTTAAGTTTCTTACAAAATTTGAACTACAAATAAAATAATGGGAATTATTGATTCACAAAAACATTATAAATAATATGACTAATATGACTTCTTTGTTTACATTTTAATAGATTTTTAATAGAGTCACCAAACCATACTCTTGGAAAAAAAAAGCAAATAAACATTTAGTATATTCCAGACATAAGTATTATATGTCAGTTTGTTATTTGGAAGTCATTTTTATAATGCTGCATATGCTTGAAGAAGGATTTCTCTTTAATTATCATCATATTTCAGATACACAGTGAGAAGCCCATTAACTATAACCTTGTCAGAAGAAAACAGGGGAATCGTAGTTAGAATGATAGAATCTCTCCTTAGAAGTGCACAGTTGGTAGTGAGACCAGATTTTCCTAGATCATTAATTACAAATGTCCCAGCATTGGTCTCTTATTTTAAAATAAGTTCTAATGGAAGCAAATTCAAAAGGCTGCCTTTAAAATGTCTGATCAAACATTACTAGCATATAAACAAAAAAAATATATAGAAAATTATAACAAAACAATTCAGAATATTATTTGCTTTTTTAAAATTTTAGTTAGATTACTAAGGATGCATCACCAACTACCAAACATTTTGATTTAAACCTAATTTATTATTTCTCCCAATTCTGTTGTTTTAGCCAGTGGTTTCTTCTGTTGGTTGCACCTGGGCTCACTCACATGGCTGCTTTCAGCCAGAGAATCAGCTGGTCTAGGAGGTTAAAAAAGATGGCTGCACTCACAAGTCTGGTCGCTGCTGGCTGGCTGTCGGTTCAGGCTCTGTGGTTCTTCCGCACAAGGTCTCTCCACTTACTGGAGGTAAGGATGGACTTCTTTTGGAACTGTTTCAAGAGAGTGAAGGTAGACGCAGCAAAACCTCCTGAGGCTGGGCTCTAGAACTCACACGATGTCACTTCTACTACCATTTACTCTTCAAAGCAGGTATAAGGTCTGCCAAGATTCAAGGGGTAGGGAAGCAAGCTTCACCTTTAACAAGAGAAGCTGCACATGATCTATGGTTATATTTTATTTACCATGGTATCATAAGACTGTTTCATTGAATTTTGCGATAAGCTATGAATTGCAGAGGTAGTGTTTAAAAGTTTATAACAGCATGTAGATTTATAGAGGGCTACCGATCTAATGAAAAATTGAGAAACAGTCAATATAAGAACCCAAGGTGATGTCCAACTACATAGTTCATTTTTCAACAGTCACTTGGTTTTATGATTATTTATACCTGAAAATGAAGTAAAATATAAACAAAATAGTTTGTCAAATCAAAATGGAGGTAAAACCAAAATTATCTACACAGTTAATATATTACAAATCTGAGCTTCACTGTACTGGTTAATAAGTAGAACATAGGTGTATAAAGCATAATCACTGCCCGTATAGATTTCCTAATCCCAAAGGGAAGATAATATACAAATGCATTAAATGGCTCAAGCTCCCTTTTTAGATGCATAGTGCCTGGGCATGCTTCTAATAGCGTAGCAACCAGGGCATTAGTTACTAGCATCAGCACCCTTGTCACATCAGAGACAAGATACAAAGTGTAATGTAAAATCACCAAATTTCAGCATGATTAGATAAAAAGCTGCAGCTGGGGTTTAAAGAAAAGTAGGGTGAGAACCTAGGAGAGATGATTTGTGGGCTTATTTCATACAGCTGAAAAGCAAAGTCAGAACAGTCCTTTGGGTGAAGTTTCAGGTATTTCTGTTGATGGTTTTTATTTGCAATATCTGTGGCTACTAGTTTAACCATGCTAACATCAGTTAAAGTTGTTGACATTATGCAGAGACCTGGAACCCACAACCCTCCCCCCCCCAACAAAAAAAAGTAAGGGCTACAGTGAGCGTTAAATGCAGCCTGAAATAGTGTCCTAAATCAATGATCCTCAAACTTTAGGGTCCATTGTAATCACTTGGAGAGCTTGCTTAACCACAGACTGCAGGGCCATGCTCCCATGAGCTTTCTTCTGATATAGTAGGCCCGAGGTGGTGCCTGAGAATTTGCATCTCTAAGTCCCAGGTGATGTTGTTGCCTCCAGTGCAGGAAACCTATTTCGGGAAACACTACTCTAAATCAAACCAGAGCACCGCATCAGTATTCAAATGCTGCACACTAAACTTTAAATTACCCATACCTGGGACACTAGAAGATGCTGCCATTTTCTTTTCTTTTCTTTTCTTTTTTAAGATTTGATATATTGGGGCACCTGGGTGACTCAGTAAGTTAAGTGTTTGCCTGTCAGCTCACGTCTGATCCTGGGGTGCTGGTATCCAGCCCTCATCGGGCTCCCTGCTCAGTGGGGAGTCTGCTTCTCCCTCTGCTGCTTGCCCTGCTTGTGTACCCTCCCTCCCTTTAATAATATTATTAAAATAAATAATAAAGATATGATTTATTTTAAAGATAGGGAGCACAAGGTGGGGGGTGGGGAGAGAGACAAGTGGACTCCTCCCTGAGTGCGGAGCCTGACATTCAACTAGATCCCATGACCCTGAGATCATGACCTAAGATGAAATCTAAGAGTTGGAAGCTTAACCAACTGAGCCACCCAGGCACCCCTGCCATTTTCAAATCTACAAGATCTGGGATTTATCTCACAGGGTGAATAGCAGCTTTAGTGCAGAAGGTTACACAGAAGATGGTTTTAATAATGTAATATGAGGGTTAAGGATAGGAGTTAGGATGATAACATGAGAAATGGACATAAATTTGGAAGAGGAATATCCTAACATTTGAAGGAAAATGAGGGGTCTCTGTGACATAATTACATGTAGTGAAATATTTGCTTCAAAGATAAGGGGAAGCCTAGGAGTCCCTTTATCTTTAAAATACAGATGAATTGGTAGAGATTGAGGGAAAGATTAAAAAACTGTTTTAGACATATTGCATTTGTGGTAAGGAGAAAATTTAGTAGATGTTTTGAACTAAGAGACTGAAACAGAGAGAGACGAGAGATTGCAATGTCATTCTCCAAAGAGAACAATTTTCCAAGCTCTTAATGACAGTGTGATAAAAGGTAACATCCAGATTTTTTTATAAAGAAAAATCATAACTGATACTAACATCTTTAAGAAAAGCATATTGCTTCTTCTAATTTCTAGGTACTAAAGTTTGTGGTATAGTAGGTAGCCAGAAACATACTCTTACTGACTACCTGATCTCTTAACTAAGGTCTACTTAGTGGAGGGAATCAATAAATATCATTGGAGTTGTCTGTAGTGTGCTTTATACGACTTAGAAGTGAATGTATTATTGGCTGTAGGAAGATCAAAACATAGGAGACTTCTTGACCTCTGAATCTTTACCACATTGTGTGTTGCTATATAAACAATACATAGAACAGTGCTCAGTGCATAGTAAATTCTTAATTGTTTAATATGTGTATGGTCTTTAAACTGTGAAGCAATTGGTAATATTGCAATACCAGAGATCAAAGACAAAACCAGATTTAACATTTAAGTTGTTAAAATGGAATGTTCATTAATTTTCAGATGGTACCGATCTCAGTATAGAACTGTAGACCATTCATTAAAAAATGATCAGAATTCAGAATGAGCTTGAATTCGTATTTGATTTTAGAAAATACATTCCTATTCAAACCACCTGCATACTTGCAAACAGAACAACAGACAGAATATAACTTCACATTCTCATTTCCATGATTCTACCTTTACTCAGCCATCATTACTCAGGATGATTTTCCAGACTTTGTGGTCTCTTGGAATTCCTCAATCTCTGTGTCTTTAAATTTGAGCATCTTACTTGTTGGCACAACTTCCTATTATCCCAGAATCCTAATTCTCTCAATCCACTTTTACTTTGACCTTATCTAGATTGGCAAGCTTCTTTTTAACCCCGGATATCAATCTTCTACTTATTTTTCTGCATAACTTAGGCCCTGAGAATGTCCCTTCAATCCATCTCTAATCAAATATCTCATTATTCACTTTCCCCTTTGTCCTTATGTTGTCCCTTCAAAAACATCTATAGAGCACTCTTATCCTTGAATTATAATCATTGATTTATGTGTTTCTCACCTCTGTTATGCTATGATATCATTGAGGGCAGGGAGACTTTTACTAATGTTTGTCTAAATCCTCACATTTCAGTATTTTTGAAGGAATAACTAGGAATAATTTGGAAAACTAAAAGACAGTGAAAAATTAAAGTGTCCATGATTTATTATAAGAAAAGAAATATGTGCTTATCCAGAGGAAAGTGACTTCAAGCGGAGAGAAATCTACTGAGAAAACTCAGATAAACTGAGAGAAGACAGCCCATTTTAGTTAACTTGAAAAAAAAAATCTTGCCAAAAATATATAAATTTGTAACTTTATATATAAAATGATTAAGAAAGGAATTCAGACATTCAGATACTGGATAGAGGATCAGGGTGAACATCTGTTCTATTATCTGACCACTATTCAGCCACTTCCTTTGATAACAATTCTGAGCATGTCCTTATGCATTAATAATGCAGTGGATAGCATCATCCATTGTTACTAGAGCCTCTCCTTAGAGTGACTAAAAAAGCAAAACAAAATGTATTTCAATATTAAATTTGAAAGTGTTCAGAATTTATAAGAGGTTAGAGATTACAACATAATCAGTATTATAAGTGTTCAAAGTTTAAAAATATTTAGAATTCATAATATAAAATCAGTAAAACTAATGTATTCAAATATACAATTTTATATATATATGTGTATATATATATATATACAGAGTATAAAATACATAAAATGTAATGTAAGCCAGAGTTAACAGTCTAATAGTTTATAAATTACTAAAAATAATATACTGTTCAAAATCAAAACTAAATATAACATTAAAATTAATGTATATAAAACTAGTAAAATTTTATATAAATACATTAAATATGGCAATTATGCAATTTACATTTGTTTAAAATGTGCTCTTTAGCAACAAATAGCTTCTATGCTTTTGGCATTAGCTTGTGAGAATTTGTGTGTGTGTGTGTGTGTGCACACGCACTTATGTGCACACGTGGAGAAATCATTTTTGACTCTAATTGGGAGAGTGTTGAGGTAATATATATGTATGGGCTAATTTTAAGTATTTTCCTCAAGCTCTTTCATCTTCAATCCCACATTGTTGGTGGCTAATTTAGAAAATGTAGGAATATAAATATTTTTTATTGATAAATACCTAGAATTACTTTTTCCACAATTTTTTCCAGTCAACTTTATTTGCTTTAGTTTAGATCATCAACTTTATTGTCTTCATATTCTGCTTGTCTTGGTCTTAGGTAGAGCTATTTATTGTTGCCTGCCCATTTCCTCCCCTGTCTTTTTCTTTCTCCTCCTCTTCTTCCTCTTCCTTTTTTCTTCTTTTGACAAAGGAACACAAACAACTATGCACCTCTACAGAAATGATATTTTCCTCTTGCAGTAGTGTGAAAAGTACATTAAAACATATGTAATATCATTCAATTATCAGATAGAATTTAATATATTGATGCCACTTAAACACATTTTGCCACTAATATGCCAAACTTTCAATGTTCTATTTTTAAAAAGAAGACCATCTCTTGTGAAAGGATCTTATTTGCTTTTGCTATAATATGGTAGAGTTTTAGTAGTATTTCACTATATAATCCTACACATTTGTACTTTTAAGAAGCATAATATTATCTACTTACCTTTGAGTCTCCAATCACTTGTAGATTATATTTTACTCTTGAATGATTACTTTGTGTTTTTTTTTTTTTTAATTCTTAATGAAAACTCCCATAATGGACAGGAACTCATTACAAATTTCTTGTTTACTCACTGTTTTCGTTGTTACATTCTCATACAATAAGTAACTATTTTTTTGGAAAATAATTTCATTTTGCATAGTCAACACTAGAGATAACTGTGGCTTAAGTTATGTTTTCATATTCATAATTTGGTGATTTTTTTCAATAGTTGGAAAATTTACAACTCAATGAAAAAATCAGGCAATGGATTTTTCTAACATATAATTAATCTTTAAACCCTCAAATACTTGGGAAAATGTTCCAGTGGAAGGAACTGTCTTGCTTAGTACAATAATTCACCAGTTTGAAAAGGATGGAGAGGAGGGCACAATGCACAACAAGGGCAATGGAATTGGCTAGCTGATATTAAGTTGCATTGACCTCTTACAGCAAATGAAAAGCAGAGCTGCTAATAAAAAATTGAAAACTAAGTGTGAAGGTTGAGGGCCTTTTGGTAACTTAAAAAGAAGCCCTTGTCTGCTACTGTGGGAGAGCAAGAAAATATGAAGACTAAACTCAGTATTTAATAGAGTTCCTGAGTTTCAAAGACCCACTGAATGTACAGCTGATGAAGGTCTGTTATGGTAAAGGTAGGCACCTGGTTCAAAAAGCCAGTCTCTCTAGCACATAAAATGGGGCAACTGAATGCATTACACTCAAGATTTTGGCTTCCTAGACTCTTTTAAACCTTTAACTTTGCAGAAGTCTGTCCTTCCCTAATAGGAACTGTCACCTTCCTTGAGTAGAAAGTCACTGAAGAGGCTCCATAACAGGATCTGCCCCGCTAGGATCTTTTCCCAACTCTTTGACTACTGCCAATTGTAGCATCATCTAGCCAGGCATAGGCCTGATTCAGGAGGAAAGAGTCCATGCCCCAAAGGAGCTGCAAAAGTTAGATAGCATAATTAATCAGGAGTTAGGAGAGTACCAGTGTGATGGGTTTAAGGGGATGCTTGATAACCAAGGGGACTGTAAAAGAGAGAGACTTCATTGATTTGTGATTTAGACATATTATGGAGATACAAAATGTAATACTGTGGTAAAGAACCCAGGGGAAGTTGCTAACTAGCTGTTTGAATGACTTCTAGAAACTTGGAAAAAATGTAGGTCCTGTTGAGTGATGTGAAAATATTTGAATTTCCATGGCAGGTAGTGGTGGAACGGATTAAAAGGTCCAGGAAACTGGGTATGGTAAAATGGATATATTACATGAGACCAAAAGAATCACCACACCATTCACCAGGGTCATCAAGAATGAGGTGAGAGGGGCTTTAATTTCACTGAGAAGTTCAGTGGTGGTTGGTTCTTTTCTAAAGCCAAGGCTGATGGCAGGAGAAGCCGTCACACAGTTTGGCTTGCTTGGGTGTGACGGGCCTCAAAGAAATAGACACCAAGGACTATACTAAAATGCCAGACACCAAGTGGTCACAATTATCATAATACCAGCAAGGTCAGAGTTGCGACTAAGGGACCTGAACACACATAGAATAATGCAGATGAATACTAGAGTATGGCATTTCTGAGGGCAAAAATAAATAGGTGGTCCATTAGCATACTACAACATATAAATAATCAAAAGGAAGGGAAATGGATGAGTAGGAGTTCAAGGCTAGTTACCTCAATAAAAGTTCAAGGCCCTTTATTCAATTCCTGGGAATGAGACCATTTTCCAACCTTATACTATTGAATAAAAGGATGACTGGTCACCAGGAGGAAGGACTCTACAACCATAGAGCAAGTATATGCATAATGAGTCCCCAGGCTTTCCATAGACTATAAACCCACTTGCTTATGTGTACTGTAGGATGGGGAAGGAGGATTAGCAGACACTTTAATAACTACTGGAAACAGTCTAGATGACATTAATACCCAGAGGTCAAAACATCATTATAGTCACCTATTAGGATGGTGGCATATAAGGGTCATGTAAAACATGAAGACTTGGCTAAAGTCCAGCCTCAGGGCATCCACAAACCCACTTGTTGGTCATTTCTCAATACTCTGAATTTATAATTGAGACTGACTTATTTGACATTTAGAGCAACGTTTTCTATTAGGTGCTTGGCCTCTGGAGTAAGGGCTATTATAGTGGTAAAGGCCTAATGGGACCTTCTGAAATCACAACCCCTTGGCCAAAGTAGTAAATCTAAAGCAGTGTAACATCCTTTTGAGGTGGAGGGGAAGTGATGAAGTTTAATGCCACCTTTAAGTATCTCAAATACGTGGAATAACAGGCCTTTATATCCTTTATTCAATTCAGCAGTCTAGCCACAACAATAATCAAATGGATTCTGGAGAATGATTGTAGATTACCACAAGCTCAACCAAATGTCATCTGCCATGCTGGATTGGCATTTTTATTAGAGTAGATTAATACACTCTGAGTTCATGATATGTGCCCTTTGATTTTGGGGGTGGGTGTGGTGTGTATACTTAATTTCAATGTGGAAAGAGGGACAGAAAGACTACGCATTCACAAGGCATTATCAGGCCCAAAAATGGAAATCCATGGTGGCAGAAGTGGAAACCGTGCATGGGTTCAAGGACATGGATTCCTACTTAATCACGGCTTATCTAGTTTTTGCTTCCTCTGGATGCCCAACATGGCAAGCAACAGAAATAAATGATGAGTCCTTGATATGTCACCATATATGAAAGAAACAACCAGCTACTTGGATGTGAATTTACTGAGTCCTTTCCATTTTAAAAGATCTTGCAATTTGTTCTCAAAACAACAGGAACCTACTCTGGGTATGGCCTTGTATTTTCTGCCCAAAAGGTCTCAGCTGACACCACTATCTGGGGGCTTTAGGCATGGAATTTAATACCAGGGAATCTCATTTCTGAGGAAATGAAGATTTGTATCTCTTTTCAAGCTGAGTCCCCAAAACTAGCAGAAATGATAGGTGAGGACAAAGGAAATTTGGAAGGAATATTAGAATAAAAAATGACCGATGGAAATTAAGGCCCTCCACCTTTTAAGTCTCCCCCTTAGGAAATGAGACCCACTAGAGACCTAGGTGAGTTTCTCTCCAAATAAGTACAGAGGAGGGGATCCGTGCACCACAAATATTCACCTGTGGCATCCTGGAAGTGCACCACTCCGTTCTCCGTTCAAGGAAGAACTTGCCTCTAGCTGCCACAACTTGAGAATCTGCCACTTTCTCTCAAGGCCATGCTCTTCACAGGGAAGCCCACACAGTGAACATGCACAGCAGGAGTTCTCCGGCTTAGCCTTTTCTTTGCAGCACTGGACTCCTATAACAGGGGATCTTTGCTCTAGAGCTCAGTGTTTTGGGGTAAAAACTTAATTAGATCTGCAACACATTCTGAGACTCTTTGCCCAATTCTCCTTCCTAATCCCCTTTCATTTAACAGGTGCCAGGTGAGTCTTGCTATCTGAAATCTTTTGCTGAGAAGTCCTGCTTCCTCCACCTTCATTGTTTATAGATGCTACCCCAAGTAAACCTGTTGCACTCCCAACTCCCATCTGCACTTATGCTATGCTACCTTAATACTTTGAATTGACATGGTTATATGTGGCCAGGGTCTTTGTGTTGGTTCAGCCTTTTATAAATTCATTTCAGAAATATCCCGGTAGTGTCAGTTTGTTCACATAAATGTTATTTCCCACATTTCAAATCCAGTCATGGGACTTGTTTTCTTAAATCCTTTCAATATCTTCTCTATACGCAGGTTTTATGTGCTTCTCAATGTAGGGTAAAATTAAGAGACTGTGTGTGTACATGTTTAAGGCCACAGAATAATCATCACACATCTTTTAAGTGTGTTGACTTATTTGAAGGAATTAATATGACTAAAGTTACTATGTACATACTAAGGAATAAAAGATTAAATATGCAAAAATGATAGGGATAAAATGTGAGTCTGGAATGTTACTTTTGTATCAAAATATTCTGAGCTGTGGACAATATCCCCAGAGTCAATGTGGTTCTTATTAGCTCAGTCCTAAAGGACTTTAGTTGAGGTGTTTGAAAATGTCCCAATAGGGAAAATTCAAACACTTTGGCTGCCTACACAAAAACCATAGACTTGAAGGTACTCCCATCCTACCATATGTTACACTAACCCAAATTCCATCAAATGTTTTCTCATGTGTCTGTGATTTTGTACTTTTCTGTTCTACTTAGAATATTGTTTCATAATAGGGCTTGGTAGAAAAGTGCTTTTCATGCCTGTGACATGAGTCTCTAGGACTTACACAAATTCAAAGAATAAATTAGTAGTAGAAAATCTGCATGTGTTAATTGGTCTGAGGCTAAGCAGGATCTCTAAAGACAATCAGTGTTTCTGAAATCTACATGGCCAAAAGGCCCCAGGCTGATTCCTAATGTTTGAAGGATCTCCCAAGATAACAACAGGGATAATAGCCAACTTCTGAATCAGTTTCCAGCTTCTGAGTCCGTTTTAATGTAACACTCACTATGTCGGTACGTACTTCTTTGTTACCACAATTGCTGCCCCATTTTTATTTATGTGGGCTATGGGAGGGAAGAAGGGACTATGATATAATTCAGTGAATACAGAGGAGGACATTGGGAAACAATTCCAGATGGGTACTTAGACATCTTATCCTTTGTTCTTCCTATCCCTGGCATGATTTCTCTTCCTTTCATCCCATTATTACCTCTTCCAGTAAAACTTCCTGACTCTTTGTTAACTTCCAGTCTTGTTAATTGTCCCTCATATTCTCTGGTACTATTTGTAGCCTGTCTTCTTCAAAACAACTATTAGACGATATTGGGTTTTTAGTTGTTCATCTCTGCAGTAAGACTCTTGGGGAGCTTTTATGGAGGGCAGGGACTCGTCTTCCTTCTGCTTTGTGCTTAGCACAGTGCTTGTCACTTAGTAGACATGCAGTAAATATGTAATTGAATAAGATATTTTATCATTTCAAAAATACTAAATTGTTGCTACTATTTAAGAAAAGGAAAAAAAATTAACTGAAGGCAAAGCAGCTAATAAAACTTGATACTGATACCTACTGAGAGAGCAGTTAACCTATATTGAGTAAAGTATTATATACTTTATAGTGGCTTTCACCTTAGGATTGATGGAACATTTAAAGAACTAAAAGGCATGCCTTTTTAATATGAGAATTATTCAAATGGAACACAAGAGAAAGAAGTTACCATTGAATAACAGCAACATAAATTGTAACCATAAAACAAAGAGACTAATTCAATTGGGGCAAAACTTCCTGTGAGTTATTGCTTTGGATACCAAACTTGGATACATTTAAATGCTCAGTTTTATGTCAAAATCCATTACATTATGTTTGGCTTTCTTTTTTCATAGGGTAATCAAAGTTTCTGCTGTGAAATAGTGATAGTGATGAAGGGATCTTGGAAAATGTCTGGAGTGTGCTCACAGTATAGCGATAATTCTCTGAGCTGAGGCTGGCTTCCAGGGTTGCTTTCTTAGATGAAAAAAGTGAAAAACACAAAAAACCAAAAGCTGGTGAAAGATTATTATTAACAAGTTGATTTTAACAAATGATTTTTAATGTTTTGGAAAAGTTTTCTTCATTATTGTCATAGTCAATTTGTGATTTCTGGTCATCCTACATTTAAAATGTATATAAAATTGGGATAAAGGGGGTAAAATAATGACCGTTTACTGTAGCCTATGGTAGGATATTGCCTGCTAAAAGTATATTTGAACTCTTTCCCTGGTGGACACTTGAGAAAGAGAGCCCTGGAATTTATGTAGCTACATAGGCCTGCTAAACAATAGCATAAATGAAATTTGAGTACATAAATAACAGTTTTGAATTGAAGATCCTAGAATAGTTGCATACCAATGAGAAATCCCTAGCATACTTTTAAGCACAGTGTGCGTAATTGATTTCTGGCTGTCTTATTTAAAACCCACTTATCCATACAGAGGATATAAGAAGAGTTTCAGCAGAATAGCACCTATGTAAGGTTAAGTTTCCTGATGAAACTTTTGAGGACTGTCAAGTGAAAATCTCAGTAATTGACTGTATACATGCAGAAAGTCTAGTGGTCTAAAAGAAAAATACTTAACGAAGAATACAACTGTCAAAAATTGGCATTTGTATTGGATGTTTTGGTATATTTTCTTCTACATAAGGCTTCAACAAACTGGTAGCTATAAATTTTTTTAAAGATTTATTTATTTGAGAGTGTGTCTGCATGCATGAATGGGGGGGCAGAGAGAGAGAAAATCTCAAGCAGACTCTGCTCTGATCAAGAGTCGGACACTTAACTGACTGAGCCACCCAGGCACCCCTCTATTTAAATTTTTAATATTCTAGGATTTTTATTAAAACTATTTCATATTAAAGAATATTTCAAGTATAATTGTTTATATTAGCTTCTGTGTACAATATAATGATTCAACAATTCTATACAGTATTCAGTGCTAACAATAAGTGTACTCTTAATCCCCTTTTTCTAATTCACCCATTCCCCCACCAAACTCCAAAATACATTTTGTTTTTAAAATCTGTCATCTTGATTTGGAAAGAAAGGGATAGTATTCAAGATTCAAAACAAGAGATTTATTTTTTTTATGTGCAATGCCTTTTTAACCATTCCTTCCCCTCAATTCTCATAACTATCACCTTAGCTCAGACCCCTACCATCAATTGAATATTACAATACTGTATATTACTCCAGTTTATTAGAAGCAACTCAGTGACTTTATTTTTATTTATGTATTTATTTTATTTTTAAAGGTTTTATTAGGGAAGGAGAGCACGAGCAGGACCAGAGGGAGAGGGAGAAGCAGACTCCCCTGCTGAGCAGGGAGCCTGTTGCAGGGCTCATGACCTGAGGCAAAGGCAGATGCTTAACCAACTGAGCCACCTGGGCGCCCCTTGGTGACTTTAAACACTTTACTGTGAGGTAGGAAACACCATACATGAATAGGAAACTGAAACAATAAATCCAGTAACAAAATACATTTGGATGTAATTTATGATCTTTTAAAGACTATTTAATCCACATCCAATTTTTACTCTCCAAGTTCCATTTCATTTGTTTTGTTAACTTTCTGTACTCAAATTTCTGTTATGATCTAGCCTGTCATTGTTCTCATTTATTTTTTTAACTCAGTGTTCACTGTTTTTTAAAAAAAAATACAGAGTATATGACAATGAAGAAGAAATAAACAGTAATTTATAAGAACAGTATGCAGATCACTTTTGATTTGTAACTTGGTATCAGCTTCTCCCAGACATTGGATCTGCTCTTCCCTACTAAACCTAACAGTCTGGCAAGTAGCCTTTGTCACTTGACTCATGACATCCAAAATACCATGGAACTTGTCAGCATTCTCTACCTCCTACTCAGCCTCTACTCTGCTTATTTTCTTTTTAAAGAATACTAGTTATTAGGTCACTGTCAATTACTCAATAACAATAAAACAGATTTTTATGGCTTCCCGCGTCTATAGAAGAAAATGTACTAGACCATTAAATGGTAGGACAGGTTTGAATGTTAGTGGAGTTAAAGGTGGCAATCCAAGTGTCCCTTCACTGTAAGATCACTTTACTATGGGGATCTTATTTAAACACTGAATTAACTTCCTTCTCTTAATGTGTGAGGAATCAGAATGAAGCTGGATTTTACAACTTATTTTTGTTCGATCTATCTTTATCTCCAAGCTATATTCATCAGAGATTTAAACCTATATGGCTAATGTGCTATATGGTTAGCATCATGGAGTTAATTCCCTAAGGTGCTGAAGGCCATCCCTTCTGTATGATGTCATGTGCTTTCTAAAGTACACTACTTTGTGCATCAAATTCAGTCTTTTATTACTAAACTAGTTTCACTTTCGATTACTATGTCAGTTTGGGTTCTCGTAGAATCAAATACCTATGTGAGATTAGATGTACAAAGCTTTTACTGGGGGGAAATTCTGTGAAGGATAAAGTAGGAGTGTGCAGCAGTGAGAGGCTTCAGACCAAAAGCATGCTGACTCCTGTGAAAGAGAGGGAGAGAAAAATTGAGTGGGGAGAGTCTCTGACTGCGGCACAGTTCTGGGAAAGCCCTGGCCAGCCGATGTGAAGTCCGCAAGAGCAAAGAATGCCCATTATAGGAATTCTGAGTCTGGCCTGAGTGGGGAAGCTCTAATACCACTCTGCCCCATCATGTTAAGTCATTGACTGAGAGTAGCCCAAGAGGACGTATGGCCTTCCTGCGACCATCTTGGTAGATCCAAAAGGATGGTAGGTATTGGATGTGAATGAGCGATTATTTTAGCAGCAGTTTGTTTTGAAGGAGATTTCAGCAGGGCTCCTTCCTAGCCATGGCTATCACTAACCTCAAAGGGCATAGCTCGATAAGATGCTAAAGCAAAGTAGGGGATAATGTCTATAACAGGTACATGATAATTTATTTCCCGATCCCATACTGAAGTGTTATCCATATCAAAATTTTCTATTTCTACCTAGTATCCTCTCCTCTCTGCAAAACCCAGTTATGTCTATGGGGATCTAAGTTGAACACAAATCTGGATTTCTGGATATGTGGAATACCTATTCCTTCTGATATCTGAATTTTATTTGGGGCCAATTCCATTTCACTAGGGATTAATGCCTTCCTAGTTTGCTCTTCAAAACTGCATGGAAATAAACTGCGTACTCCTCTACCTTGCACATTAGTCCTAGAAGTTTGGAGTCACCTGGTGGAAATAGCTTGGGGGGCAGGCTGGGTCTCCCACTATGCTATCACAAAGTAGAATAGGATAGAAATTTTTTAAAAGGAGCACTTTTTCATGAATACTGAAGGCTGCTAACCCCTTACATTCAATTAATTTATTCTATTTTTGTATAGGGAATTTGTAAAGAAACTCATGTGTTTCTTTGGTCTCTTTCCTAATGACTGCTGTAATAAATTAACTTATTATTCAGCACGTATTTTACCCTGCTCCTTCATCAGCTCACCTTTATGTTCCATTAAGTGTTGGTCTTGACTACTTCTAAAACCATGTGGAAGTGACAGAATGTCAATCTATGGCTTATGCTTTTACTGAGCCCTCTGAGATTTTCCACCTTTCTCCATGAAAAAAGGAAGCCCCAGTAGATGTTGTCCCTCCAGACTTGCCTCAGAATGAGATCTGTGTAGCCAACCAAAACTCAACAGAAAGCCTAAAGTAGAGCCACCCAATCTAACACACAGATGTATGATTGAGAAAAACCTGCATACTCTTTCATACCACTACAGTTGTGTTATGCAATGAAAACTACTCCAGTAAGTACACATCATTGATTATTATCCCTAGCATCAATGATAAAGAAGTCAGGTTTTTTGTGACTTACTCCTTTTTGCTCTGAGATCCAATACCTGACCCTCTTTCATGAACAGTAGCCATCCAGAATTCTAGTTACAGCCTCTCCCATTTAAGTAGCTCTGTCTCCTCTGATCATTTTATTTGTGATTAGAATGGATCATGGGAAATATACACATTAAATAAATTGGAAAAGGTAAAACCAGTAAGGAAAGCAATAGTAGTTTTCAATTTTCAGTAATGAGATTTGGTGTGAAAGAGTGAACCCTTGTCATAAATATGTGCCGTCAAGGTAGAAAGATTTCTTAAGGCATGCATAGGGAACACTAACGCATGGTCAATAGCAAATGTATACTTGTGAATGCAACATCACTCATTTATAAATGTCTGTTGAACATTTTGTAGGGAATTCACAGAAACAAGACAGATTTAGGGAATTGACCCAACCGGATTAGAGGAGCATAGATACATGAATAAAAATGGATATTGAACAACTAAACAGGTTTTTAAAAGAGTTTTATTGGGAAATTATACAAGCTTTAGGAAATATTGTCAATTCTTCTGATGATACCCAGCAAAATGCAAATTGTAGCAAGCTACAGTGATTTTTGAAGGTTGCTGAAATCAATACTAGAGGGAGGTTAGGAGCTTTAGACTAAATCCAATATGTTGATGAATAAAAGCTTTGTAGCATAGATATGACAATTTTCGGGGGCACCAACTTGCTGAAATCCCAAAATCCTGTATAAACGTATATATGTGTATATGTATGTGTTTTCATTCAAGTGGCAACATGGATCCCTCTGAAATATTCCCATGGTAATAGTATTCTAGAATTATTTTTCTATACATCTCATGTTTGTTAATTTTCAATTTCATTGGATTGGTAATAAGTTAAACTGTGCCTTTTCAGTTAAGGGGCAAAAGCTTAGATTCTCTGTGTGTTTTTTTCTTCCTTCATTCTTCGTCTTTTTCTCCTATCTTTCCCAGGCCCATACCCTCCCTGACTATCACAAATCTTTTGTTGTATGGGTAACACAGCAACCAAGCTCACAAAAGCAGCAGACATTTTAGTTGTCTCTTTGACTTGAATTCTAAGTAAATGTCAGAGTAGAAACAAAAAGAAGGAATTCTTATGCTAAACACCGAAAGTCAGTAAATTCTCTGAATACACCAAATATTTTATTTCCCAGATGGGCAGAAGGAACATAAATATATATTTATAAAGGAAAATATCTATTGCTGATTATATGTTCTCTTTTTCTTTGTTAAAAATGTCAAAGCATAGTATCATTTTAAAGCTCTACAGATAGACATGGTCTTTTGTTGAATTACCTCAAGTTTCTAATATTGGGATGCTTAAGAAGTACAGAGATATTTTCTTGCAATTCTTATGAATGAGAAGCTTTGGTTTGGGATTTAAATTTTAGACAGTAGCAGTAGAAGATACTTTAAAACAACTAGTTTTACTCTTTTTTAAGAGTAAACCCTTAAAAGTTGCTGGTATGCATATACCAGTATATAAATGTATGTAATATTTGTTTTCATACTATCCATACTCTTCACTCTTCTTTAATCATTTTATAATTTATCTTTGAGCTTTTTACAAATCAACATATACAAAGTAATTTTTTCTGAGGAATAGAATTGATTTTTATGGATATGCCAGAATTATTGAAACAATTCCCCTATTGATGAATATTTGGATGGTTTTTGTTATTTTACTAAGGACATAGTTTTGTACATTTGATAACTACTTAAACATGTCTAGAATGATGCATTTATAGATTGTTTCCGTTTTTCTCTAACTACAACTAATATATTCACATACAGTCTGCTGCAGTTCTGTGCATATGTTGTACAAATTCTTACACTAAAATTGTTTTGACAAGGGTCATACATATTTATAAATTTGTTAGATATTACCATATAACCCTTCAAATTTTTGCATGAAAGTGCTCCTCTCCCCACACTATTAAAATATTAAAATTTCAAACTTTAAACTATTTGTGCAGTTCTCACATGTGAAAAATACTTTTGTTGTTGTTTTGATTTCTATTTCTGCTATGAGTAGGGATGAAGGTCACTAGTCATTTTAAATTTTCTGTGAAATACCATTCATTGCATTTTTGGATTTTGTTTTCCAATAAAAATATGCATTCTGGATTAATCAAATGTAGCAATGAAGCAGGAAGACAAATTGGGAAAATATATCTGGATTAATGTTAGATTTTTAGATGCCTTGGCAAGAATGCTTATAAAATACTGCAAATTCTAAAGAAAGTCTCAAAAAAAGAAAATCTCAAAAAAAAAAAAAAAAAAGTCTCACTTCCCCACAGCCTAAGAATGATCTAAATAATGATCAACAATTTTTATTCCAACTGATAGTTATAAAAGAAATCCTTTTTATACTCTAACATGCATACATTTTCCTTCAAAAAAGAGCATATCAAAATTATATAATTACTGTGTTTCTTTAAATATACTATTGCATGCATTTTTCCCATTTCCAATAGCATAGCCTATTCACAAAAAAACTAGGTCTCAACTAAAATGTATTCATTTTAGGGACTTTTACATTTTAATATATTAAATACGTGTCATTTAAAATCATCACATAGTCATGTTGAGAGGAATTTAGATGAAATGTATGCAGAGCAACATGCACAATGGAGGTTTGGTTACTTGAAACTCCCTTTCAATAGACATGGAAGTTATTTCTCTGAGGGAACAATAACAACAAGAGCAACACAAATCAACTATTGCTTAATCATTTTGAAGATTTTGTGAATTTTAAGAAATTCAAAAATTAATATGATAAAACTATATACTGTATCTCTATATTTCCCTTGTGCGTGATTTATGCAAGTAAAAACACATTTCATGAAGAACTCCAGGAAAGACATTAGATAGGATTCTGATGATAGATAAGAATGAGCACCAGTGCCCAGGCAAAGGATTATCCTCAATGGTGACAATAAAATATAGAAAAGAAAGATAGGTCTGAAAAGAAGATGAAAGAGATTTTATTCAAAGTTTCCATTTTTTTCTGAGGCAAATACTACTGATGGTCATGTGACATACTTTATAAAAGTATTTAGACGTTTTCCTTCATTTTATCTTCTTTGGAACAATTTATCATTGGGACTGTCTGTTTTTAAAAGTTTAGTTCAGTTTTCCTGAGAAAAAAACAAAACCTGGCAGTTTTGGGGGCAATTCATTGACAGTCTTCTCTATTCATCATAACAAAATTAATGTATTTAAGTTTACTATTTCTCTTGTCAATTTGGAAAATTGCATTTTCTTTTTTTTTAATATTTATTTATTTGTCAGAGAGAGCACAAGCGGGGGGAGTGGCAGGCAGAGGGAGAAGCAGACTTCCCTCTGAGCAGGGAGCCTAACGTGGGACTTGATCCCAGAACCCCGGGATCATGACCTGAGCCGAAGGCAGACACTTAACCAACGGAGTCACCCAGGCATCCCAGATTTTCAAATAATTTTTTTCTTTTTAACCTATTTAACCTAACCTAGGTTTCCGTATGTATTTGCCTAGAATTCTATGAAATGGACACTATTGGAATTTGTGTTTCTTCCTTCTCTTCTAACAGTTATTTTCTCCTTGGTCATTTCTTATCTTGCAGATCTGTGATTTCTACCTTACTAAATGGATTAATTTAGATATTAGTTCAATGATCTTGTTAATTTGTTCCCAAAAACCAAGATTATGGTTTATTATTGGATCTATTCTGTTTTGTTTTTTTTTTTAAAGATTTTATTTATTTGAGAGAGAGAGTGAGAGAGAGAGAGAGAGCACAAGAGGGGGGAGCGGGAGAGGGAGAAGCAGACTCCTTGCTGAGCAGGGAGCCCGATGCGGGACTCGATCCCGGGACTCCAGGATCATGACCTGAGCCGAAGGCAGTCGCTTAACCAACTGAGCCACCCAGGCGCCCAAGGATCTATTCTGTTTTAACTGTGTCATTAATTTCTTCTTTATTTTGTGTTTTTTGGACCAGAACCACTGAAGACGATATCCATAGTGATTACCTATGTGGTGAAGTCATAGCATGAGTTGATTCGATTGAGTTTTGTGGTCTTTGTGTCTAAGGCTATGGTCCTTACTAGGCTACATTTTGGGCCCTGATAATTAATTGAAAGGCCATAGCTGAAAAGAAACCAAGAAAACCTATATTTTTGGATTAACTTTATTAAAACAAAAATTTGCCACTGTGCCACAGTGTTGCATCCCTTGGTTGAATATATTTGTTGTCTCAGTTATTTGAGTTATTCTTTAAATAAAATATAAAATATCACAGACCATCAAGAAACCCTGATTTACAAATACTGAGATTTCCAGGAGAAAACATGTACATAAATTTGGAGTTGGCAGGATCAAAAATGAAAGTATAAAATACCAAATGTCAAAAAATTAGCCATCTTCGTGGTAACATATCTAGTGCAAAAATGAGATACGTATTTAATGATTTGCTCTGAAATGTTAATAAAGGATATTGAAGTCTTCAATTTTATCATTTATTTTTATTGCAAATTTTGGATTGAAGACTGTTTCTATAGTTTTCACCACTTTCAAAAATAGTTATACATTCCCACTTCATTAGAGACTTTAGTTTGAATTTTACGTCTTTCGTCTTGCTATATCTGACTATGCATCCTTATAGTATTACAACTAAAGAGAATAAGAAAGCAATGTTTTGAGAATATTATTTACAGATTTTTTTCTTTAAAATTCTATCACATTGCATTGTTCTCCTTGAAAAATGATTCTAAAAGAGAATTAAAAATAACCTGGACACCAACCCCACAATCAAATCCACGGGGATCTTTGCATGGCCTGTATAGAACAGGTTCATTGTAATCAATGTTAGTCATTCTTATACTGAACAAAAATCAAGTAAAATGAATTCAAAGAAAACACCACTGTTATTCTCTTTTTGGAACATTAGGCTTTTTTTCTTCCTACAAAGTTAGAATCTCCAATTCACTTAATGTTTCTCTTTTCAGCAGAATGATATAGATGAAAGAGAAACTCATTTTAGTAAAATAACATCTTTAGGTGTGTTTATTACGGTCCAGTGTAAAAAAAAAAAATAAATAACTTTCCTCCTCATCGTATCTTACTCTCTGAAAAAATTATTGAAATCATCTTTTTAATGGTTTACATTAAAAATGTTCTGTGATCCTATTGATAAATACACAAGTACAATCACTATTTGATTAAATATATATTTAAGGGATTATTATCTACAAAACAGATTAGCTTTTAGTAGGCCTCACCTAATATTGCTCCTCAATTATATATATTTTTTTCTTAAACTGGTGATAAATTTTGATTCATAGAGGAATCAGCCTGTCTTAAGCAGGACTTCTAAAATATTGATATTGGGGACAT
Organism: Phoca vitulina; assembly: GCF_004348235.1. Taxonomy (NCBI): domain Eukaryota; kingdom Metazoa; phylum Chordata; class Mammalia; order Carnivora; family Phocidae; genus Phoca; species Phoca vitulina. Next base: position 48,027,976 of record NW_022589706.1, read on the forward strand.
TTATTTATATTTGCCAAACATATTTTTGAGGAGATAAAATATTCTTTGAAATAAAGTTTTGCCAAACTTGGAGACACAAGGTTAATAAAGTAGTTTATAATATGTTGTAGTTTGCTTTGGTAACATAAAAAGCAAAACTCCTCCTGAAGGTAGAAAAGATTACATGAAGTAAACTTGGTTCTGAGGGAAGAGTAGGAGGTTACCAATGACTTTGAAGGAATAAAAGCAAAGTTATTAGGCAAGAAACAAAACAAAAAATACAAAGGCATAAGTTACAAGAATGTAAAAGGTAATATGAATAACAACCACAATAACAATCTCAACACATGACGGTAGTGAGAATTGCAGCATATCAGCAAAACAAAGTATAGTGGATTGGTGGGAAATGGGGATGTCCATACAGCTTCAGACAAGATTAGAGGATGCCTTAAGTTTAAAAAAGAAAGCATAAAGTTTTAATCAGAGTTGATAACATCAACTTTCTCTTTGTCATCTAAGAAGAGACTCGTTTAACCAATTGGCTATGAGAGGAAATTCCTAGGGAAAACCATTAGGAATCCTTTGTAACAATCCAGAGAGACATGATGAAGACCTGAATTGAGGTAGTAGAACTGGAGTGGTAGAGGAGAGAAGCAGTAACTGAAATACATTTCTGAGATAGAATCAGCCATTTTGTTGATTTACTGAAAGTAGAAGTCAAGAAATCTAAGGTTGACACCAAGAGGTCTTATTTTCAGAGTGGGTGCTTGGTGATGTCACCACCCAAGGCTTAAACGAAAAATGACAGAAAATATGGTGGGAGGGAAGAAAGGTTATTCTGCATATATACATTTCAAATACCTGAAGAAAGTATAAATGATGTATGCAGAATTAAATACATGGTTTGACTTGGGAAGATAAACAGGACTAGTGATAGTGTACAGCGGTAGTTGAATTTATGTGAGAGACAAATAACAAGAAAAGGAGGAAAAAAAAAAATTAACCCTGCAGGTCTTAGGATTTAAGAGCTATTTGGAGGATGAAATATTATTCTTAGACATAAGGAAATCTCCATCAGTTACAGTGAGGGATATTATGTAAATTCATAGAATTCCATATCTACCCTGAAGTAGCTTTTACTGCATATTTTTAATTAGCTAGCATAAAATCTTAAATTGGGTCTATTAGAAGCATTCCCCATGTGTGCATTTGAATCACTTCATAGTCTCTATATAGTTTGAATATAAATTGATAATATCAAAATACCTATTTTTTTATCTAGAAAAATGGTAATTTAAACATTTAATAACCTTAAAATATAAGACTCTAATTTGTTGGCCTTAAATGGGGATTACACATGATTAGGTCAATTTTGGTGCATGGCTTAAAATCTAAAAGATCTTTAAAAAATTCTTAAATTTTGTAATTCTTACATTTGAAACAACAGATCATTCAAATATTATAGTTATTGACTAGTCAAACGTTTTATTAGCTCCCAAATTCTCTATATAGTAAATTTAGCTCTTTTGTACAAATAGGCTTGCAACAGAACTGATTTTATATGGATGTATAGATTAAATAAAATCTATATTTATGTGGATTGATAAGGCGTTTTTCCAGAAACGTTAACAACAATATGCTGGAGAACATAAATAGAATAATGCATTCATAAACCTTTATTTCTCAGAGGAAAAAAAAGAAAAAGAAATAGAATGCCACTAAGTGACTCTTCTGGGCAAAACTACTACAGATAAACCCCTAAGATCTCACTCGTTTTCTATAGGCTGCTCCTATCGAGGATTTAGAGTAGTTAACTCTAATGTAAAATAAGGATTAGATACAAATTTAGGTTGAGTAGTGTGACTCCTATTTCTCATTTTCCTTTGGAAAAAACTTGAGAATCTCCTTTAAACTGAACTTCTTCAGAGAAAAATTTAGTTTGCATAACTCTTTTCAGTCTTTAAGAGATGCTAAGGAAATTGTTGCAAATATAACTACTCCATTGAGATCTAACCTAGATAAATCTGGGGGGGGGGAACCCAGAAACTATAGTATTTACAAACAATGGGAAAATAGAGACAGATGAGTTTAACACCTACTTGTGAAGGCTTTTCTCAAAAATGAAGAAAAAGACTTATTTGTAAGGCCTTAAACTATTTGAAACTAAGGAAAGACATATTGGCAAAAAGAAGAACACACCGTCTCTAGTTCTAGCTACAGTCTCGTACATGTTGGACTTCTGCATTAGCATTCTGGCTTATCTCTCTGCTTCCAATCTTACTGCCTACCCACTAGGGACTATTCTTTACATACTTTAAGCCAAAGCTTGGTATTTAAAAAAAAAAAAAAAATCATGAATCTTCTCTGTTCAAAATCCTATAAAGAGTCCATCCTACTGGGAATAAAATTTTAACTGTGCCCCACAGTGTCAAAGGCCTTTTGTGATCTGAAACTGAGGATTATTGGATGACTAACACTCTCTCCATTCCCAATATCCTCTCTGTTCTCTCTGAGCTAGTAAGAATATAAAAGATAATTCCTCGCTTTAATGAAAGGAACTCTAAGAAGTTATTTTAGTTTTTGTAAAACTTCAAGTGTTCAGAGGAGAGTGATGGAGAGAGACAGACTTAAAGAAGGAGTAGAGAGAAGAGAGATGGACAGAAAGAGAAAAGAGAGTTTTGAATAAGGGTATATTGAAGAATGGAGTGGGTGAGAAATTTTTCTCCTATCCACTCTAAAGTGTGTGCCTGCCAGAACCATTTAGTGGAGCTGCTAAACAGCTTTGTTAAGGTGTTTATCCTCTAGACACAGTTCTGAACTGTGGGTATTCAGTGGTATAGAAACAAATTCAGAGTATGCCAAGAACACAAGACAAGGTTTCCTAGGCAGACAGTGTTGTGACTCATCTGCATAATCCCCTCACCATGCTCAAGAAGGAGGAAGGAGGAGACCATGAATCCTGGGGATGTCAGCCCTGACAGCTTTATTACGAAGAAGGAGCCACTCAACTACTATACGTTCTGGCATTACTACTTCCAGGCAAGTAAGATCTACCCTATTAAGAGGACACTTGGATTTCTTGCTAATTTTTTTCTCTCTCAGGTACAAAGGGGAGAAAGATGAAGATGACGAGACACATCTGACTATACTAAATCACTCTAAGAAATTCAGTTTCTTTAGGCTACCCAGGAGTATGGGATATAAGAAGATGGAAAGAACAGAATGGATTTTCATTTTTCATTCCACACTCACCAGGGCTACTTTTTTTCTTTTTCTTTTTTTTTTTTTTTAAGATTGATTTATTTGAGAGTGCACATGCGAGTGTGCATCGGAGCAGGGGGAGAGGCAGGGAGAAGGAGAGGAAAAGAATCTCAAGCAGACTCCTGGCTGAGCAGAGAGCCAGATGTGGGGCTTGATCTCACAACCCTTAGATCATAGCCTGAGCCGAAATCAAAAATCTGATGGAGCCACCCAGGTGCTCCAGAGCTACATTTCAATACACACATTGTTACTGTCAGTGCTATTGTCCTTATCCTCTCATCCCTTCTGTCTTTCTCCCTACCTCTGTCTCTTTCTTTCTTTTCTTTCTCTTCTTTCTTTCTCCCAATCTCAATTTCTCTTTCTCTCCCTCAATATCACTCTTTGTCTCTCTGTCCCTCTCTCACTTCTTCCTCCATCCTGTTAATGGGGGAATTTGTTACTCCATTTGTCACTTTATTAAAAAAATACAAATTTAAAAACCCTTCTTATTGTAGTAATGCATTCAGCTGTACTACTCTATTATCTGTCTGCCTATCCATCATCTATCCATCATATTCCCATATTAAGAAAGAGGTATGTTGGTATTTTTCTAAAAAATTTACCTAGGTATTTTTTTTTTTTCTGAGCCAGAAGTAGGACTAGTAAAAAGCAAATGAAAGAATTAAAAGTGCAATTAATTTTTATGAATTTTGAAACTGAAAAATGCTGCCTAAAAACTAGCAGATTTATCTGTTTCTAAATATGTTTCAGGGATTTTATTTCCAGATTAGATTATTCTCCTAAGTGTTAGAACTACATCAGGTGTAGTTAGGTCTGGATTCTGCTAATCAAAAAGAATGTGGTCAGAAAAGTAGGCAACTGGGGCGCCTGGGTGGCTCAGTCGTTAAGCGTCTGCCTTCAGCTCAGGTCATGATCCCAGGGTCCTGGAATCGAGCCCCGCATCGGGCTCCCTGCTCCGCGGGAAGCCTGCTTCTCCCTCTCCCACTCCCCCTGCTTGTGTTCTCTCTCTCGCTGTGTCTCTCTCTGTCAAATAAACAAAATCTTAAAAAAAAAGAAAAGAAAAGTAGGCAACTGTCAGAATATTATTGAAAAAAAAAAGAAAATAGAAGGGAAAAATACTGCAGAATATTAACAGAGGAATGATCTACTGTTTGTGTGTGCATGGTGTTTTAAATATTCCCTCTGGCTCTGTCACAGGGAACAATAGTGGAGGCAAGAGAGTAAATGAAGTGATTATCTCAGTAATAGCCAAATGATGGTGGTGGCTTAGACAAGAGTGGAGAGTACCACAATGGAGCCCTCGAAGGTGGCCAGATTCAGAAATAGTTTGGGATACTGTAATCAAGACTTCCCAATAAAGTGATTTTGGACTGTGGTAAAAGGAAAAAAAAAAAAAAAAAGAATATTAGTGTTAGATTTCAGTGGTGATGTAAATGGTGTTGCTATTTACTGAGACACAAAAACTGACAAGAATGTAGATTGCAGAATACCAGGTATCAGGAGGTCTTTGATGGAGTTGTTTAGCTTAGATACATAGTAGACATTCTATCTTCTACCTTAGACTACTCTAGGAGATCTCATGTACAAGGTATATTCAATGAGACATTTTACCTAGAGACCATCAAATGAATGTCTTAAGCTGGATAAACAAGTGCGAAGTTCAAAATTGGAGATAGTTTTTAAAATCTGCCTAGAGTGTGTTTAAAGGCATGCAACTCTGTGATATAAGCCTTCAATGGAGCAATAAAAGGGAACTCAGAAGTAACTCCTGTTGCACTTCAGTGTTGAGTGGATAAGCCAGAGATGGGAGCTAGCAAAAAGACTGAGAAGTCACTGAGATAGGAGGAAATCTGGAGAGCAAAATAAAAATGTCTTTCAAAGAAGTGGTTATGGTAACAGTCTCTGATGTGTCTGGAAAAGTCAAATAAGATGGGGCTTGACAGCAAGGAAGCTAATGGGACATTTGATGAGAGAAATGTCCTGCAGTAGAGAGGAAAGAAAGCCAACTGTAGTGGATTGTGGATGGAATGGGAGGCAAGCAAGAGCAGAAGGCCACTAAAAATTTTTAAGAGTTTTGTTGTGAAAGGAAGCTAGACATTCTGTTTATGTTGGATATAGACTTAAGATAGAGAAATTTTTGTGGTTGATGTTTTTGGTTTTGTTTCTTTTAATCATTTTAAATATTTTAAATATTAAATATTTTAATTGTTTTAGACCTACTGAGATATTTATATACCTTTGAAGATGATCCAGGAGAGTAAGGGAAACTGCTAAGAATATAATGAAGAAAATGGAAAAAAAAAATCTCTTTATATAGCTTATAGGGCAAGATCCATGACACAGATGGAGGGTTTAGGCTTTGATGGATACAAAAATGAGTAATTTATTGTACTGAAAGGGAAAGATGTAAATGGTAGTTTAGTAGCTATGAATGTGGGAATATGAAATAGTTCCTGAATGATTGTTCATAATTTCTCAGTAGAAAACATCATAAGAGTTAGGGATGGGAAGTTGGGTTTTGAAGAGCGGGCAGAGTATGAAATATTTGCTTTGTAAAATGGGAAATTATATATTAAAACATCATAAGAGTTAGGGATGGTAAGTTGGGTTTTGAAAAGTGGGCAGAGTATGAAATATTTGCTTTGTAAAATGGGAAATTATATATTTTAGGAAAGTGTAGCAAGACAATGCTAAGTGCGGGGCACCTGGGTGGCTCAGCCGTTTAGCGTCTGCCTTCGGCTCAGGTCATGATCCTAGGGTCCTGGGATCGAGCCCCACATCGGGCTCCTTGCTCAGCAGGGAAGCCTGCTTCTCCCTCTCCCTCTCCCCCTGCTTGTGTTCCCTCTCTCACTGTCTCTCTCTCTCTGTCAAAAAATAAATAAAAATCTTTAAAAAAAAAAAAAAAGACAATGCTAAGTGCCCATTTGTTATTTGTTGGCATAATGTTAAGTGAGAAAAGTGAGTCTTCTGGGGTTTCTTATTTTTCTTTTTCTTTCTGGAAATTTTCAGCTGTTTTGGTGAAGATAAAGAATAAACAGCTAGCTGGGTTTAAGCAGGACTAGATTTAGTCAGGTATGATAGTCATTAGAGCTATTAGTAAATACTCCAATTTTCTCCCCTCCCAGGTACCTAATATGATTGTACTGCCTTATCCCTTGAGAATAAGTGTAATTATGTGACTTGGGTTTTTTTCCATATATGTAAGCTGATTATATATATATATATATATATATATATTACTTCTGAATTAATCTCTAATGCCATAGCATAAATTTTTCACATCCTCCTGCTATATAGATATTTTTGCCATTTCTGAAGTGAAGCGATATGGATCAGAATGCTATAATTGCAAGGAATAAATCCTTATTTGATGTATTTATTATTGAGTGTTGTTGTTTCTATAGTGTTACTGAAAGGATCCTAATACAGTAAGCGAATAGAAAGAAAAGGGAAGAAATCAAAGAAACTAGGGCTATTTGTTAGGGCCTGACTATCATACTGCACAAATGATGTAAGATGCATAAGAAGAAAGGTAAGTTAATAGAGAAAAAAAATAGCAGGCTTAATGGATTGGATGTCTGAATGAAGTTGAAATGTATTTCTTTAATTGGTGGAAATAGAGTAAATGACCTAAAAAGTGGGTGATTGTTATAGAGCACAAAGCTTGAAATTGAATTTCAGAGATAATTCAGTTGGGTATGACATGGACTTGGTTATTACTCTGAGGATGTGTCATTGAAGTTGGGTGGATGAAAAGATTATTAAAAGTGAGGAGGTACAAGATCTGAGAGGCCAGGATGTAGATAAATATCTCCTAGGCATTGCAAATTTAACAAATCATATTTTACATAAAAGTATACATTACCTGACAAAACGTATAAGATAACTTACAACTTTTATGGTCTTACTTCCTACTAAGACCAATCAATCTACTCCTCAGGTTCTGCATTCTCAGGATACAGAAATATCCTTTTTTTTCCCTAAATACACTATGTTCTTCCTTGAACCTAAGCCTTTGTACGTGCTTTTTCCTTTTTCCTATACCAGAAACTCTCTCCTCCACAGACTCACTCTGCTCCAACACACTTTCCTCAGTAAATAGTGTTTCTTCCTGCCTTGCTAACCTGAGATCTTTTTGATGTTAGGAAATGTGTATTTCTGCCTGATATATCCCACTTACCAGTGAAGTTAAGCTAATTGAACAAGTTGGTTGCTCAAACACTATGATTCTGAAAGAATGAATTTATGGAAAACTTTTTAAATAGTCTTGGACACAGTGGTGAGATCCCCAGTATTTTTGTCTAAATAAAAACCACTTTTCTCTTTAAAGTAAAGGCTCTTATCTTGTACATGAAAAGCTAAGTTACAAAACAGTGGTAGCTAGTTTTTCTTTCCTTTTTTTTTTTTTATTTTAATTGTTTGCATCAGGGAATGACTAATTAAAGACTCAAATCCCTGGACTAAATCTAATGACCTTGGCTTTCTTTTATCCCTTCAAAATCATTAATTTGCTTCTTGTATCTATTCCTCTATTTGTTCCTTTTTTCACAAAAGCCTGTTTTTTCATGTACTCAGAAAGTTGATTGATGATCAGCAACTATATCTTTGATAAACTTTATAAAGAACACTAAGCACCTTACAGCAAATGCACTATTTGATTAAAAATGGTAACACTTTAAGATAACAGATGTTGAATTTTAGTCTTTAAATTCTCTTTAAGCTTCTTTTAAAGGAAAAAAGAATCATAATTGAGATTTCAAGGAAATGACAACATTGGTTAAAAATGAGAGTTAAGTGAAAATAAGAATAATCAGAACATCCATCTCTAAAATACATAATTTCATTTTGTGGAAAAAACTAAACAGCTTGGCGAAATAATAGTTCTGGATTGTGTGCTCAGTTTTCTCAGGTCTTCACATTTTTATTTGTTCAAATTGTTTCTTTGCTTAAGTCAAACTATATGAAAAAATAGATTAAAACTGTTCTGAGGATAAATAAGAAACACCCTAAATTGTTTTTCAAATTCTGCGAAAATATTTTGAAATACATATTATCTTCTTTCTAATTAACCTTAAGAAGGGAATTTTGAAATATTATATAAAACAGAAAAGCACTACCTGTGCAAACATTAGGTTGTCTTTTTTTGTATTTATTACAAATTCAGAAGTATAAAAAGTAGAACTATTTTACATTGTAAATTTTTTTTTGCTAAAAAGATAGTTTGCTGAAAAATAAGAAGAATTATATAGTGTTCCATTTGAAGCCATTTTAGGAAAATAATAAATGTATTTTATTGTGTTAAACCATGGGTTAAATGTTATGATGAGACAAGAATATTCAACTTTTTTTTTTCTGAGCCGTCATTAAAAATCCTGCAGTAGTTGAGTGCCTGAGTGGCTCAGTCGGTTAAGCTTCTTGATTTTGGTTCAGGTCATGATCTCAGGGTCATAAGACTGAGCCCTACATAGGGCTCCATGCTCAGCGGGGAGTCAGCTTGAGATTCTCTTTCTACCTCTCACTCTGACCATCCCCCCCTTGCATTCTCTCTCTCCCTCCCTCCCCCCTCTCTCATTCTCTCTCTCATTCTCTCTCTCTCATTCTCTCTCTCTCATTCTCCTGCATTCCGCCTTCTCCCCCTCGCATTCTCCGCCTCGCATTCTCCCCCTCCCCTTTGCCTTCTCCCCCTCCCCCTCGCATTCTCCCCCTCCCCCTCTCATTCTCTCTTTTTCACACTCTGTCTTGCACTGTCTCTCTCACGCTCTTGCACTCTCTCTTGCACTGTCTCACGCTCTTGCACTCTCTCTCGCATTCTCTCTCGCGCACTCTCTCGTATTCTCTCGCAAGCACTCTCTTGCATTCTCTCTCGCATTCTCTCTCTCGCACTCTCTCACATTCTCTCTCTCGTAGTCTCTCTCTCTCGCACTCTTGCACTCTTTTTCACATTCTCACATTCTCACATTCTCTCTCACATTCTCTCTCTCTCTTTCTGTCTCTCTCTCGCATTCTCTCTCTCTCACATTCTCTCTCTAAAAAAAAATTCCTGCAGTAGTTATAATCCCTACTGCAATGGTCAGTTTTATGTGTCTACTTGACAAGACTTATAATTCCAGTTATTTAACAAACAGTAATCTAGGTGTTGCCATGAAGTTATTAATTGGATGTGATGGAAGTCCATAATCAATTGGCTTTCAGTAACAAATATTATCCTTGATAATCTGTGTGGCCTTGATCCATCATTTGAGAGGCCTTAAGAACAGAAGTAGGGCTTTCCTGAGGAAGAGGAAATTATGCCTGTGAATCCCAGCTTCAGTGTGTGCCCAGAAGTTCCAGTCTGCTCTCCTACTGTCCCACCCTCTGAATTCCAGACTTGCCTGGCCAGTTCCCACAGACATATAAGCAAATTCCTTTTAATAAATCCTCTGATATATATAGATATTGATCAATCTATCTCTACTACATATATAATCTATTGCTCATGCTCATATGCTCTCTATGTTGTGTGTGTATATACATGTATGTTTTATATATATACATATAAAATATGTTTTACATACATACATATATATATAAAATCTCCCATTGCTTCTCTGGTTACTGCTTTTGTTTCTCTGGTTACACCTACCCGTAAGTGTCAAAGTGATTCTTATTTCTTCCCACACCTAATTTCCTCTATGAGTGTCAAGATTTTTAAAACTGATCCATATATTCCTGTTCAAGATTTTGCTTCTGACTGGGAGTATTAATCAAATAGTGAGTTTATATGGTATAAGAAACCAACAGTAATGAAAAATGAGTTTTTAAATAGAAAAATATCTCTTTCTTATAGAAGTTCTAGTGTGCCTATTGAATAAAGTTGAAAAGCTAAAGAAAACCAGATAATAAAAAAGAAGGCATTTTATTGATAATCCAAGAAGTATATACAAATTATATCTTTAGGCAGGTACAATGACCAAATAAAGATTAGTTAATGCATATGACTTAACTACCTCTTTTTCAACAGATTACTTCATACAATAGATTTTTTTAAGACTTTTTCAGAGAAGTTTCAGGTTCACAGCAAAATTGAGAATATACAGAGATTTCCCATATACCCCTGTCCTCACACATGCATAGCCTCTCCCATAATCAACATTCTCTACCAGAGGGCTACATTTGCTACAATTTGATGAACCTACATTGACACATCATAATAAACCAAAGCCCACAGTTTGCATTGCAGTTAACTCTTGGTGTTATACATTCTATGGGTTTAGACAAATGTATATGCCATGTAACCATAATTATGGTATCATACGAAGTAGTTTCAGTGCCCTGAAAATCATCAATGCTCCAATTATTCCTCCCTTCAACCTCTGGCAACCAAAAATCATTTTATTGTTTCCACAATTTTGCCTTTTCCAAAGTGTCATATAGTTAGAATTATACAATTCGTTACCTTTTGACACTGGATTCTTTCACTTAGTGATATGCATTTAAGATTTCTCTATTTCATTTCATGGCTTGATAGCTCATTTCTTTTTGGGATATACCACAATTTATTCATTCAGGATATCTTGACGGCTTCCAAGTTTTGACAATTAGGAATATAGATGCTATAAACATCTGTGTGTAGATTTTTGTGTAGATAAAAAGTTTGGGTAAATTCCAAGAGGCAGGATTCTTGGATCATATAGTCATAGTGTGTTTAATTTGTAAGAAACTACCAAACTGTCTTCCAAAGAGGCTGTGCCATTTTGCATTGCCACCAGCCTATTTGTAATCAGGTTGTTTGTTTTTTGTTGCTGAAGTTTGAGTTCTTTGTATATTTTGGATAATTGTCCTTTATTAAATGTGTCTTTTGCAAATATTTTCTCCCAGTCTGTAGCTTGTCTTCTCATTCTCTTGACATTGTCTTTTACAAAGCTCAAATTTTAATGAAGTCCAGCTTATCAATTATTTCTTTCATAGATTGTGTTTTTGGTGAAGTGTTTAAAAAGTCATTGTAATATCCAAGGTCATCTAGATTTTCTATGTTACTTTGTAAAAGTTTTATAGTTTTGCATTTTATATTTAGCTCAATAATCTGTTTTGAATTAATTTTTGTGAAGGGTGTAAGGTTTGTGTCTAGATTCTTTTCCTTCTTTCCTTTCTTTCCTATCTCTCTCTCTCTATCATCTTTCTTTTCTTTTCTTTTCTTTTCTCTTTTCTTTTCTTTTCTTTTTTCTTTTCTTTTCTTTTCTTTTTTCTCTTTTCTTTTCTTTTCTCTTTTCTTTTCTTTTCTTTTTTTCTTTCTTTTTCTTTCTTTCTTTCTTTCTTTCTTTCTTTCTTTCTTTCTTTCTTTCTTTCTCTCTCTCTCTCTCTCTCTCTCTCTCTCACTTTATCTCTCTCTCTCTCTTTCTTTTTCTTTCTTGGATGTGGATGGCTAATTGTTCCAGAACCATTGATTGAAGAGACTATATTTGCTCCACTTTATTGTATTTGCTCCTTCATCAGAAATCAGTTGACTATAAGGATCTATTGCTGGGCTCTCTATTCTCTTCCATTTATATCTTTGTCTGTTCATTTCCTGATACCATGTTGTCTTGATAACTATAATTTTATAGTAAGTCTTGAAGTAGGGTAGTGTGAGTATTGTGTTGGCTATTTCGTTCAGTATTGTGTTGGCTATTCTTGGTCTTTTGCTTCTCCATATAAATGTTACAATCAGTTTATTGATATCCAAAAAATAACTTGCTGAGACTTTGATTGGAATTGCATTGAATTTATAGATGAAGTTGTACAATGTTTTCCCTCACATGTTTATAGCTTTATGAAATATGAGTCATACTGGGAAAGTTCTAGATCTGGACTAATAGAGCTTTTTGAAGTGATGAAAATGTCCTATATCTTCTGCTAAAACTGTGCAATCCACTAGCCACATGTGTCTACTGAGCACTTTTTTTTATTTGTTTGTATTTATTTAAATTTGAGCATACTTGATATAAAATGTTACATTAGTTTCAGGTGTACAAGTTAGTGATTTGATAAGTTTATACATTATGCTGTGTTCACCACAAGGATAGCTACCATCTGTCCCATTATATTCCTACTGAAGTATCATTGACTGTATTCTTTATGCTCCACTTGTTATTCCCATGACCTACTCATTCCATAACTGGAGTCCTGTATCTCCCTCTCCTCTTCACTGGTTTTGCCCTTCACCGATTTTGCCTCCTGGAAATCATCAGTTTGTTCTATTTATAGTTTTGAATCTGCTTTTTGTTTGCTTATTTTTTTAATTTAATTTTATTATGTTATGTTAATCACCATACATCATTAGTTTTTGATGTAGTGTTCCATGATTCATTTTTTGCGTATAACACCCAGTGCTTATTCGTTTTTAAAAGATTCCATTTATGAGTGGAATCATATGGCATTTGTCTTTGTCAGTCTGACTTATATCACTTAGCATAATCCCCTCTAGGTCCATCCATGTTTTCTCAAATGGCATGACCTCATCCTTTTTTGTGACTGTGTAATGTTCCTCTGTGTGTGTGTGTGTGTGTGTGTGTGTGTGTGTGTCTGTGTGTGTGTACACATTTTCCGTTCATCTGTTGATAGACACTTAGTTTGCTTCCATGTCTTGGTTATTTTAAATAATGCAGCAATAAACATTAGGGTACATATATCTTTTCCAGTTAGTGTTTTCATTTTTCCTAGGTAAATACCCAATAATAGAATTATTGGATCATATTGTATTTCTATTTTTAACTTTTTGAGGAATCTCATACTGTTTTCCACAGTGGTTGCATCAATTTACATCCCCATCAATAGTGCATGAAGGTGCTAGAATGTCTAGTACTATGTTGAATTTAAGTAGTGAGAGTGGACATCCTTGTCTTGTTCTGACCTTAAAGGAAAAACTCTCCATTTTCCCCCACTGAGGATGATGTTAGCTGTGGGTTTTATATAAGGCTTTTATTATGTTGAGGTATGCTGCCTCTAACCACATTTTGTTGAGAGTTTTTACATGAATGGATGTTGAATATTGCCAAATACTTTTTCCTGCATCTATTAAGATGATCATATGATTTTTATCCTTCATTTTGTTGATGTGGTGTATGACATTGGTTGATTTGTGAATACTGAACCATCCTTGCATCCTGGGAATAAATTCCACCTGATCACAGTAAATGATCTTTTTAATGTATTGTTGTATGTGGTTTGCTAATATTTTGTTCAGAATTTTTCATCCCTGTTCATCAAGGATATTAGCCTGTAGTTTACTTTTTTGTGATGTCTGTGTTTGGTATCATGGTAATCCTGGCCTTATAGAATGTATTTGGAAACTTTTCCTCCTGTTCCATTTTTTGGAATAGTTTGAGGAGACTAGGTACTAACTCTTCTTTAAATGTCCTGTAGAATTCACCTGAATAAATATTGTTCTTGATTCTCTGAGTAAACCAAGAAATATTCCCATTAATTAAAAAGTTAAAAAATACTAGTTTTCAATTTTCAATATTTTCAATGTAAAATATTCTTTTCTTTCTCTCTTTTTCTTTTTTTCTTCCTTTCTTTCTTTCTTTCAGAGAGAGAGTGAGAGAACAAGTCGGGGGAGGGGTAGAGGGAGAGGAGAGAGAATCCCAAGCAGACTCTACTCCAAGTGCAGAGCCCGATATGGGGCTCAGTCTCACAACCCTGAGAGCATGATCTGAGCCAAAACCAAGAGTCAGATTCTTAACCGACTGAGCCACCCAAGTGTCCCTCAATGTAAAATATTCTTATCAACATTTAAGCAATTACTTTTCAGATAGCCATATTAATGTCAAAGATACTACCAACATTGGTACACATAGTCATGGAGGCATTATGGAAAATAATAAGCTTTCCTTGGTTGGTCATTGTAAACTTTTTCCTAGGAATTTCAAGAAATAAATTTCTAAATTATTTAAAAGTTAAGTAAATAAAGATTCAATTATTCTGGATTGCTAAGTAACAGTAAATAGATTTTTTCCCCCAACAAGGAATGATGGGGTTTTCATCTTGTTTCATTATTCTGTATATAGATACCTTAGGACCTTTTATGGTATTTTTGATCATTTTTATTTTTATCATAAATCAATATTTTAAAATCATGAAGAGATTTTTAAACATTTCTTGGTATTGAGTATAGCTGTATTTATTTAACAAATGAGAAATCTCAGAGATATAGTTTAAATTTATGTAAGAAAGCCAATACAAGATGAAATTTAATCACGAAGTTTTAGGTATTTAACTACCATAAAACAATACATTAGAAACACTAGCAAATATTAAAGCAGTGGGGCTGATTTAATGCTCTCCTCAGAATAAGTCATTCATAACATTTAAACAACATCAACTTTACACATATTCTTTTTCAAGAACGTAGGATAGCTGACAGAAGATAGAGACAAACTTTATAATGTGGAATTTATGAATTTAATCAATTATAAAGTATTAATTTACCCATGCTATGCTAAATATTGTGGAGTATACATCAGAAAATAAGGTGTCCTCAGAGTCTAAAATCATTGAGAGCTCATTTGTCAAATATCTCTTGAATTCTGACAAGCACCATTCAAGCAGTGGTTGAGTGTCTGAGGATAAACCACACTGAGCTCATTAATATCAAGTTTCTTTTATTCTTCCAAGCACCTTTTGAACAAAGGTTGTATGTCAGAAACTATTAATAAAAATGTTTCGGGCTCCTGGGTGGCTCAGTTGGTTAAGCGACTGCCTTCGGCTCAGGTCATGATCCTGGAGTCCCTGGATCGAGTCCCACATCGGGCTCCCTGCTCGGCAGGGAGCCTGCTTCTCCCTCTGACCCTCCCCCTCTCATGTGCTCTCTCTCTCTCTCATTCTCTCTGTCTCAAATAAATAAATAAAATCTTTAAAAAAAAAAAAAAATGTTTCAAAGTGATTTATTCCTAGAAAATGATATTTAGTTGAAAGTAACTCTATAGTTCTTAATTGAATGGCCACTTGACTGGAGAAAAGACAAAATAAACCAAGGAAATATGTTATTAAAATGACTCATTAAAAATGTTGCCACAATGACCTGTTTTTCAACAAATTCTTCCTTACTGAATGCCCATTATGAGCACACAATTTGTGAATAAAAATTAAAGGTATTCTTATATCCTTAATGTATATATGTTAAGCTGGCTTAACTATTATTCACTTGACATTTTTTTTTAAGATTTTATTTATTTATTTGACAGAGAAAAACAGAGCACAAGCAGAGGGAGTAGCAGAGGGAGAGGGAGAAACAGGCTCCCCGCTGGCAGGGAGCCTGATGCGGGGCTGGACCCCAGGACTTTGGGATCACAACCCGAGCCTAAAGCAGATGCTTAACTGACTGAGCCACCCAGGTGCCCCTTGACATTTGTTTATTAAGCATTCACTATATTTAATTACTCTTCTGATAACAAAAATATGAACACCAAATTACATTGATATCAAACTCTGGGACCATATTACCTAATTTGATACTTTTCATAATATTTTGAAATAAGTAAGTCAAATTATTACTCTTATTTGCTAAGATTGTGGTACAGATTAGTTAACTGATTTTTTTTTTTTAAGATCACAGAGCTAGTGACTGATAGCTTTAGACATTTCACAAAACCATGGAACATTTCTGTCACTGCAAGGGTTCTTCATGTTGCCTTTTAATAACAAAACCCAATTCCCTGCTGCTAACTCCTATCCTTAACCCCTGGCAATCACTAATCTGTCCTCTATTTCTATAATTCTTCTCTTTTCAAAAATGTTGTATAAGTGGAAGCATACATAGGATTGGCTTTCTCCGCGCAGCATAACTCTCTGGAGACATCCACCCAAGTGTTCTTGAGTAGTATTATATGGTATGGGTGTACCAAAGTTTGCTTAAATATTCACTTGTTGAAGAACATCTAATTTTTTTCTTGTTCTTGGCTATTATTAACCTCTAGTCATCCAGGGACAAGGTTTTATGTGACTATAGTCTTTATTTCTCTAGGACAGATGCCCAGAAGAGCAACTGCTGGTTTATTTTATCACAGTTGCTTTTTGTAAAAGAAGTTGCCAGACTGTTTTCCATTGTGATTGTCCCATTTTACCTACCCATCAGAAATGTATGAGTGATCCAGCTTCTTTGCTTCTCACTAGCATTTAATGTTGTCACTATTATTTTAACAATTCTGATAGATATGTAGAAGTATTTCATTGTGACCTTAATTTGCATTTCCCAAATGGCTAATTATGTTGAACATCTTTTCAAGTGCTTATTTGCTCTCTGTATCTCTTTAATGAAATGTCTGTATCTTTTGCCCATTTTCAAATAGGATTTTTTTTTTCATTTTTCAGGTTGGTGAGTTCTTTACATATTTTAGATATTAATCTTTTGTTGGATATGTTGTTTGCAAATATTTTCTCCCAGATCGTAATTTGTAGTTTGTCTCTTCATCCTCTTAACAGGACCTTTTGTGGAGAAAAATTAATTTGGTTAATTTAATCATTATTTGGCATTCAAGAACTCTCTACCTAACCTACATTTCAAATTATTTTTTTCTAAAAGTTTTACACTTTTACTATTTAAATTTAAGTTAGTGACCCATATTGAGTGTGCTCCATATAAAGTATGAGCTTTAGGTCTGGTTTATTTATTTTTCTCTTTGGATAGCCAGTTCTTCACCATGTGTGGTAGGCTATACTTCCATATTGAATTGCTTTTGCACCGTTATAAAAAAAAAAATTACTTGGGCATATTTGTGTGGTTTTATTTCTAGATTCTCTATTTTTATCAATTGACATATGTATATAGCCCTTTGCCAATACCACACAAATTAGCTATATAATCTTCAAATCTCATGGATTAATTTCTCCCATGTCAACTATTCTAGTTCACTTTCCATTCCATATAAGTTTTAGAATAATATTATTTTGTATACAAAAAATTTATATTTTTGTATACAAAAAAGTCTTGCTAGGATTTTTTTAGGAATCGTGTTAAACCCACATAAAAATTTTATGGAGAATTTATTATTTCTATGTTCAGTTTTTCTAGAATATGAATTATAGTATGTCTCTCCTTTTATATAGATCTTCTTTGATTTCTTTCATCATCATTTTCTAATTTTTACCATATAAGATCTGAATATGGGGTGCCTGGGTGGCTCAGTCGTTAAGCGTCTGCCTTCGGCTCAGGTCATGATCCCAGGATCCTGGGATCGAGTCCCACATCGGGCTCCCTCCTCGAGGGGAAGCCTGCTTCTCCCTCTCCCATTCCCTCTGCTTGTGTTCCTGCTCTCGCTATCTCTGTCTCTGTCAAATAAATAAATAAAATCTTTAAAGAAAAAAAAAAGATCTGAATATGTTCTGTTAGATTTGTCCCAAAGTATTTCACTTATTGAATGATTTTATTTTTTTAATTTTATATTTTCATTATTTTTAGGATATAAAAAACTAATATTTTATTTAAAAAATTAATATTGTATCTTTATCTTCAAAATGTTAGTGACCCACTTTTTTATTACTGAGGTATAATATACAATTTTATATTAATTTCAGGTATACAACATCCTGATTTGCCAATTTTATACATTATTCTATGCTCAGCACGATAAGTGTAGTGACCATCTGTGACCACACATTATTATATTATTATTGGCTATGTTCCATATAGTGTGCTTTTCATCTGTTACTTATAACTGGAAGTTCATACCTCCTAATCTCCTTTATCTATTTTGGCCACCCCCAACTCCACTCTGGCAACCACACTTTGTATTTAACAGTTTGTTTTTTAGATTCCACATGTATATAAAATCATATGGTATTTGTCTTTGGCTTATTCCACTTAGCATAATACACTCTACTTCCATCAATGTTGTCACAAATGGTAAGATCTCATTCTTTTTTATGGGTAATATTCGTGCGTGTGTGTGTGTGTATACACAAACCACATGCTCTTTATCCATTCATCTATCAATGGACAGTTTCATTTCTTCCTTTCCAATCTGTATGTTATTTGTATTTTCTTGCCTTATTGTGGTGAATAGAACTGCCTTATTATGATGGATTACACTGACTTTTGAATATCAAAACTTCCTTGCAACCTTGGGATAAATCTCAATTCATTTGGGGGGATAATTATTTTTAATTATTGCTAAATTCTATTTTCTAATATTTTGTTGAGAATTTTTGAATCTAAATTTATACTAGATACTGATCTGTAGTTTTCTTGTATTCTGTAAGGTTTTTTCTATCACAGTAGTAGTAGCTTCACAAAAGAAATTGAGAAATGTACAATCCTCTTCTGTTTTCTGGAAAATATTGTATAGGATTAGTACTAATACCACTTTAATATTTGGCACATTCTTTGTTGAAACTAGCTGTGCCTGGAGGTTTCCTTTTGTGAAGTTTAAAAATGCATATTTAGTGCTTTTAATGGTTATGAGGATATTTACATAATCTTTCATATTGGGTAAATTGGGATATTTGTGCTTTTTGAGGAACCATTTCATTTTTATCTCAGTTGTCAAATTTATGTTTATAGTAGTGTTCATATTATTCCTTGACTATCTTTTTGATCTTTGCAAGCTCTGTAGTGATAGCCGTTGTTTCATCCATGACGTTAGTAATTCATGTCTTCTCCCTTTTTACTTTGCTAGTCTTGCAAGTGGATTCCCAATTTTATTTATCTTTTCAAAGAGTCAGGCTTTTTTTTTTTTTTTTTTTCTCTTCAAAGAGTCTGGTTTTATTACATTATTTTTATGATGAAAATTTCATTGATTTTTTTCCCTTTTTTATTCCTTGTGAATATCCTTGTTTTTTGTTGTTGTTTATTTTTAGGTTCTTGAAGTATGAGTTTAGGTTATTGACTTGAAACATACCATTATTCTAAAGATTTTTCCTCTTTAGCCTGTTAATATGGTCGATAACATTGAGTGATTTTTGAATACTGAAATTGCCTTAGATCCCTGAAATAATAATTAAAGTTAATGCTTTAAATGTTATAAATTTCCTTCTCCATCTTTAGCTATTTTATACCAATTTTGACATATTTTCATTCAGTTCATTGTTTTGTTTCTCTTGATTTCCTTTTTTGGACCATGATTATTTAGAAGTTAGTTAGTTAGTTTTTATGTATTTGGAGATTTCCCTGTTACTTATCTTCCCTTATACAAATGTTCATAAAAATTAGCTGAATTCAGAAATATGGCAAAGGATCGTTGTATGTCTTTGAAAAGCTATCCTAGAGCATTGTCCAAAAAGCCTGCCTAAAGTCATCTGAATCCAAAGGGATTATGAAATTTGCCTTTGTCTGTCTGACTTATTTCACTTGGCATAATACCTTCTAGGTCCATCCATGTTGCTGCAAATGGTAAGATCTCATCCTTTACTACAGCTGAGTAATATTCCTGTGTGTGTGTGTGTGTGTGTGTGTGTTTCCATATCTTGGCTATTGTAAATAATGCTGCAATAAACATAGGAGTGGATATATCTTTTTGAATTAGTATTTTGTTTTATTTGAGGTAAATTACTGAATCGTATGGTATTGATTTTTTTTTTTTTTTTTGAGAACTATCTATACTGTTCTCCACAATGGCTACATCAATTCACATTACCACCAACAGTGCATGAGAGTTCTGTTTTCTCCACATATTCACCAGCACTCATTTCTTGTCTTTTTTTTTATTAGTTTTTTTTTCTATTTTTTTATTATGTTATGTTAATCACCATATATTACATCATTAGTTTTTGATGTAGTGTTCCATGATTCATTGTTTGCATATAACACCCAGTGCTCCATGCAGACTGTGCCCTCTTTAATACCCATAACCAGGCTAACCCATCCTCCCACCCCCCTCCCCTCTAGAACCCTCAGTTTGTTTTTCCGAGTCCATAGTCTCTCATGGTTCGTCTCCCCCTCCAATTTCCCCCCCTTCATTCTTCCCCTCCTGCTATCTTGTCTTTTTGTTTCTAGCCATTCTGATATTTGTTAGATGTTCTCTAGGATTTTGATGGATGCCTGTCTCACATTGAGGTCTGTCATCCATTTTGAGTTTATCTTTGTGTATGGTGTTAGAGAATGGTCGAGTTTCATTCTTCTGTATATAGCTGTCCAATTTTCCCAGCACCACTTATTGAATAGTAGTTTTGATTTGCAGTTTCCCAACAATTAGTGATGTTGAGCACCTTTTCATGTCTCTTTGCCATCTGTATGGCTTCTCAGGAAAAATATATGATTTCCCTGTCCATTTTTAATCAGAGCATTTGTTGTTTTAGTGTTCAGATGTATACATTTTTTTATATATTTTGGTACTAACCCCTTACCAGAAATATCATTTGTGAATATCTTCTCCCATTCAGTAGGTTGCCCTTCTGTTTTGTTTATGGTTTCCTTTGCTGTATAAAAGTTTTGTATTTTGGTGTAGAACCAATAGTTTATTTATACTTTTGTTTCCCTTCCCTAAGGAGACATATCTAGAAAAATATTGCTACAGCCAATGTCAAAGAAATTACTGCCTATGTTTTCTTCTAGGATTTTTATGGTTTCAGATCTTGTATTTAGGTTTTTAATCCATTTTAAGTTTATTTTTGTGTAGGTTTTAAGACAGTGCTCCAGTTTCATTCTTTTGCATGTAGCTTTTCAGTTTCCCCAGCACCACTTACTGAAGATACTATCTTTTCCTCTTTGTATATTCTTGTGTCCTTTATTTCTGGGCTCTAATCTATTCTGTTTCATTGAACAGCATCTGTGTCTGTTTTAGTGCCAGTACCATACTTTTTTGATTACTACAGCTTTGTAGTATATTTGAAATCTGGGAATATGATACCTCCACTTTTGTTCTTTCTCAAGATTGCTTTGGATATTGAGGGTATTTTGTGGTAAATTACTGAATCGTATGGTATTGATTTTTTTTTTTTTTTTGAGAACTATCTATACTGTTCTCCACAATGGCTACATCAATTCACATTACCACCAACAGTGCATGAGAGTTCTGTTTTCTCCACATATTCACCAGCACTCATTTCTTGTCTTTTTTTTTATTAGTTTTTTTTTCTATTTTTTTATTATGTTATGTTAATCACCATATATTACATCATTAGTTTTTGATGTAGTTAGTTTTTATGTATTTTAGTATTACTTGTTCTAGTTCTGTTAAAAATGCTGTTTATATTTTGGTAGAGATTGCATTGAATCTGTAGATTGCTTTGGGTAGTATGGAAATTTTAAAAATATTGGTTCTTCTAATCCATGAGCTTGGAATATCTTTCTATTTGTTTGTGTCATCTTCAGGTTTTTTTCATCACTGTTTTATAGGTTCCGAATACAGGTCTTTCACATCCATGGTGAAGTTTATTCCTAGGTATTTTTTTTCTTTTTCGTGCAATTGCAAATGGGATTGTTTTCATAATTTCTCTTTCTGCTACTTTCTTATTAGTGTATGGAAATGTAACCAATTTCTATGTATTAATTTTATATCCAGCAACTTTACTCTATGTAAAGTATTATGTCATCTGTAAATAGTGACAATTTAATTTCTTCTTTATCAATTTGGATGGCTTTTATTTCTTGTCTGATTGCTGTGACTAACATTTCCAGCACTATCATGAATAAAAATGGTGAGTAGACTTCCTTGTTTTTGATCTTAGAGGAAAAACTCTCAGTTTTTCACCATTGAGTCTGATGGTGACATGTGTTTTTTAATGGCCTTTAGTATGTTGAGGTATATTCCCTCTATACCCACTTTGTTGTGAGTTTTTATCATTAACAATGTTGAATTTTGTCAAGTATTTTTTTGCATCTGTTGAGACAATCTTATGATTTTTATCCTTCATTTTGTTGATGTGGTGCATTATATTGACTGATTTATGAATATTGAGCCATCCTTTCATCTCCAAAAGAAGTTCCACTTGAATGTGATAAGTGTTGCGTGCAATTTGCTAATAATTTGTTGGGTATTTTTGCATCTGTGTTCATCAGGGATATTAACCTGTAGTTTTTGTTTGTTTTTGTTTGTTTTTTTGTTTTGTTTTTTGTAGTGTCTTTTTCTGGTTTTGATATCAGGATAATGCTGGCCTCATAGAATGTATTTGGAAATCTTCCTTCCTCTACAATTTTTTGGAATACTTTGAGGAGAATAGATATCAATTCTTTAAATGTTTGGTAGAATTCATCTATGATTCCATTGGGTCCTGGAGTTTTCTTTCAATTTTTTTTTTTTTTTTTTGGTTACCAATTCAATTTCATTACTAGAAATTTGTTCATATTTTCTTTGTTTCTGTTTCAGTTTTGGAAGATTGTATGTTTCTAGAAATTTATCTGTTTCTTCTAGGTTGTTCAGCCTGCTGATATTTAATTTTTCATGACACATTTGTAATCCTTTTTATTTCTGTGGTGTTGATTGTTAGTTCTCTTGTTTCTGATTTTGTGTCCTCATTTGTTCTTGATGACTCAGGCTAGGGTTATCAATTTTGTTTATCTGTTCAAAGAAACAGCTCTTGATTTTATTGATTTTTTTAAATTTTATTTTATTATGTTATGTTAGTCACCATACAATACATCATTAGTTTTTGATGTAGTGATCCACAATTCATTGTTTTTGTATAACACACATGGAGTGTTATATAACACACTGCTCCATGCAGTACGTGCCCTCCTTAATACCCATTACCGGGCTAACCCCTCTTCCCACCCGGCTCTCCTCTAAAACCCTCAGTTTGTTTCTCAGAGTCCATAGTCCCTCATGGTTTGTCTCTCTCTCCAATTCCCCCCCTTCATATTTCCATTCCTTCTCCTAATGTCCTCCATGCTATTCCTTATGTTCCACAAATAAGTGAAACCATATGATAATTGACTTTCTCTGCTTGACTTATTTCACTTAGCATAATCTCCTCCAGTCCCATCCATGTTGATGTAAAAGTTGGGTATTCATCCTTTCTGATGGCTGAGTAATATTCCATGGGATATATGGACTACATCTTTATCCATTCATCTGTTGAAGGGCATCTCAGCTCTTTCCACAGTTTGGCTATTGTGGACATTGCCGCTATGAACACTGGGGGGCATATGGCCCTTCTTTTCACTACATCTGTGTCTTTGGGATAAATACCCAGCAGTGCAGTTGCTGGGTCATAGGGTAGCTCTATTTTTAATTTTTGAGGCACCTCCACACTGTTTTCCAAAGTGGCTGTAACAACTTGCATTCCCACCAACAGGTAACAGAGTTCCCCTTTCTCCACAACCTCTCCAACATTTGCGGTTTCTTGCTTGTCAATTTTTGCCATTCTAACTGGTGTAAGGTGGCATCTCAATGTGGTTTGGATTTGGATTTCCCTGATGGCTAATGATGATGAACATTTTTTCATGTGTCTGTTAGCCATTTGTATGTCGTCTTTGGAGAAGTGTCTTTTCATGTCTTCTGCCCATTTTTTTTACATGATTATTTGTTTTTTGGGTGTTGAGTTTGAGAAGTTCTTTATAGGTCTTGGATACCAGCCTTTTATCTGTAGTGTCATTTGCAAATATCTTCTCCCATTCTGTGGGTTGCCTCTTTGTTTTGTTGACTGTTTCCTTTGCTGTGCAGAAGCTTTTTATCTTGATGAAGTCCCAAAAGTTCATTTTTGCATTTGTTTCACTAGCCTTTAGAGATGTATCTTGAAAGAAGTTGCTGTGGCCGATGTCAAAGAGGTTACTGCTTATGTTCTCTAGGATTTTGATGGATGCCTCTCTCACATTGAGGTCTTCCATCCATTTTGAGTTTATCTTTGTGTATGGTGTTAGAGAATGGTCGAGTTTCATTCTTCTGTATATAGCTGTCCAATTTTCCCAGCACCACTTATTGAAGAGACTGTCTTTTTTCCATTGCATATTTTTTCCTGCTTTGTCAAAGATTATTTGACCATAGAGTTGAGGTTCCATGTCTGGGCTCTCTATTCTGTCCATTGGTCTATATGTCGGTTTTTGTGCCAGTACCATGTTGTCTTGGTGATCACTGCTTTGTAATATAGCTTGAAATCAGGCAATGTGATGCCCCCAGCTTTGTTTTTCTTTTTCAATATTTCCTTGGAGATTTGGGGTCTTTTCTGATTCCATACAAATTTTAGGATTGTTTGTTCTAACACTTGGAAAAAAGTCATTGGAATTTTGATCAGGATGGCATTGAAGGTATGGATTGCTCTGCGTAGCATAGACATTTTAACAATGTTGATTCTTCCAATCCATGAGCATGGAATGTTTTTCCATCTTTTAGTGTCCTCTTCAATTTCTTTCATGAGTTTTCTGTAGTTCCTAAAGTATAGATCTTTTACCTCTTTGGTTAGGTTTATTCCAAGATATCTTATGGTTTTTGGTGCTACTGTAAATGGAATCATTTCTCTAATTTCTCTTTCTACAGTTGCATTGTTAGTGTATAAGAAAGCAACTGATTTCTGTGCATTGATTTTGTATCCTGCCACATTACTGAATTGCTGGATGAGTTCTAGTAATTTGGGGGTGGAGTCTTTTGGATTTTCCACATAAAGTATCATGTCATCTGCAAAGAGAGAGAGTTTGACTTCTTCTCTGCCAATATGAGTACCTTTTATTTCTTTTTGTTGTCTGATTGCTGTTGCTAGGACTTCTAGTACTATGTTGAACAAGAGTGGCAAGAGTGGGCATCCTTGTCGTGTTCCTGATCTTAAGGGAAAGGCTCTCAGCTTTTCCCTATTGAGGATGATATTCGCTGTGGGTTTTTCATAGATGGATTTTATGAACTTGAGGAATGTTACATCTATCCCTATACTCTGAAGAGTTTTAATCAGGAAAGGATGCTGTATTTTGTCAAATGCTTTTTCTGCATCTATTGAGAGGACCATATGGTTCTTCTCTCTCCTCTTATTAATGTGTTCTATCACATTGATTGATTTGCGAATGTTGAACCACCCTTGCATCCCGGGGATAAATCCCACTTGGTTGTGGTGGATGATTCTTTTAATGTATTCTTGGATCTTATTAGCTAGGATTTTGTTGAGAATTTTGGAATCCATATTCATCAGGGATATTGGCCTGAAATTCTCCTTTTTGATGGGGTCTTTGCCTGGTTTGGGGATTAAGGTGATGCTGGCCTCATAGAATGAGTCTGGAAGCTTTCCTTCTGTTTCTATTTTTTGAAACAGCTTCAGGAGAATGGGTATTATTTCTTCTTTGAATGTTTGGTAGAATTCACCAGGGAATCCATCAGGCCCTGGACTCTTTTTTGGGGGGGAGGTTTTTGATCACTGCTTCAATCTCGTTATTGCTTATTGGCCTATTCAAGTTGTCAATTTCTTCCTGTTTCAGTCTTGGGAATTTATAGGTTTCTAGGAAGTCATCCATTTCATCCAGGTTGCTTAATTTATTGGCATATAGTTGTTGATAATAATTTCTAATAATTGTTTCTGTTTCCTTGGTGTTAGTCATGATCTCTCCCCTTTCATTCATAATTTTATTAATTTGGGTCCTTTCTCTTTCTTTTGGATAAGTCTGGTTTATCGATCTTATTAATTCTTTCAAAGAACCAGCTTCTAGTTTCGTTGATCTGATCTACTGTGTTTCTGGTTTCTAATTCATTGATCTCTGCTCTAATCTTAATTATTTCTCTTCTAATGTATGGCTTGGACATCATTTGTTGCTTTTTCTCTGGTTCTTTAAGGTGTAAAATTGGTTGGTGAATTCGGGATTTTCCTATTTTTTTGAGTGAGACTTGGATGGCTATGTATTTCTCCCTTAGGACCGCCTTGCAGTATCCCGTAAGTTTTGGACCGATGTGTTTTTGTTCTCATTGGTTTCCATGAATTGTTTAAGTTCTTCTTTGATTTCCTGGTTGACCCAAACATTCTTGAGCAGAGTGGTCTTTAGCTTCCAAGTGTTTGAATTTCTGCCAAATTTTTTCTTGTGACTGAGTTCCAGTTTTAAAGCATTATAGTCTGAGAATATGCAGGGAATAATCTCAGTCTTTTGGTATCGGTTGAGACCTGATTTGTGACCCAGTATGTGGTCTCTTCTGGAGAAAGTTCCATGTGTGCTCGAGAAGAATGAGTATTCTGTTGTTTTAGGGTGGAATGTTCTGTATATATCTATGAGGTCCATTTGGTCCAGTGTGTCATTCAAAGCTCTTGTTTCTTTGTTGATTTTCTGCTTAGATGATCTGTCTATTGCTGAGAGTGGAGTATTGAGGTCTCCTACAATTAAGGTATTATTATCAATATGAATCTTTATTTTGGTTAACAATTGGCTTATGTAGATGGCTGCTCCCATGTTGGGGGCATAGATATTTACAATTGTTAGATCTTCTTGTTGGATAGACCCTTTAAGAATGATAGTGTCCTTCTGTGTCTCTAACTACAGTCTTTAGTTTAAAATCTAACTCATCTAATATAAGAATTGCTACCCCAGCTTTCTTTTGAGGTCTGTTGGCATGGAAGATAGATCTTCATCCTTTCACTTTCAGTCTGGATGTATCTTTAGGTTCAAAACGAGTCTCTTGTAGACAGCATATGGATGGGTCCTGTCTTTTTATCCAATCTGCAACCCTGTGCCATTTTATGGGAGCATTTAGGCCATTCACGTTGAGAGTAATTATTGAAAGATATGAATTTATTGTCATCATGTTGTCTGTGAAGACCTTGTTTTTTTAGATTGTCTCTGTAAATTTCTTTCCTATATCACTCTTGGGGTCTTCCTCCTTTTATAGAATCCCCCTTAATATTTCTTGCAGGGCGGGCTTAGTGGTCACATATTCTTTCAGTTTCTGCCAGTCGTGGAAGCTCTGCATCTCTCCATCCATTCTAAATGAAAACCTTGCCAGATAAAGTATTCTTGGCTGCATGTTCTTCTCATTTAGTACCCTGAATATGCCTTGCCAGCCTTTTCTGGCTTGCCAGGTCTCTGTGGATAGGTCTGACGTTATTCTGATGTTCCTCTCTCTGTATGTAAGGAATCTCTTCCCCCTAACTGCCCTTAAGATGGTTTCCTTGGTTCTAAGATTTGCGAGTTTTACTATTACATGCCGGGGTATTGGCCTGTTTTCCTCTCTGCCTCTAGGACATGAGTGTTTCATTCCTCAGATTAGAGAAGTTCTCAGCTATGATTTGCTCAAATATATCTTCTAATCCTCTCTCTCTCCACCCCTTCAGGGATCCCAATAATTCGGACATTGGAACGTTTCATGGTGTCACTTATTTCTCTGATTCTGTTTTCATGGATTTTGAGTTGTTTTTCCCTGGCCTCCTCTTTTTCCTTCTTGTCTATTAATTGGTCTTCAAGATCACTAATCCATTCTACTGCCTTGCTTACTTTAGCTGTTAGATTATCTAGATTAGATTGCATCTCATTGATAGCATTTTAAAATTCTGCCAATTCAGCTTTCATTTCTACCACTAGAGACTCTATGTTGCCATTAATCGATTTCTCCATTCTAGCTATTGTCTTCACAATTCCTACCCTGAATCCCATCTCTGACCTCTTGGTTATATCTGAATCCATTTG
The DNA here is from genome assembly GCF_004348235.1 of Phoca vitulina. Lineage (NCBI taxonomy): Eukaryota > Metazoa > Chordata > Mammalia > Carnivora > Phocidae > Phoca > Phoca vitulina. Next base: position 48,055,688 of record NW_022589706.1, read on the forward strand.
TAAATCTGTGGCATAAGTCATAGTCTCTGAGCCTTTCCTATTTTGGGGGTTCCTCCTCCTAGTCATTCTGTTGAGGGGTGGTTGAGGGAATGTATAGAGTCCAAATTATTGACCACAACCCAAGCAAGATGCACCTGTTTTATAGGGACCTTACGGTTGCTGGCCTCTTGTTCTCCCAGCCTGTTTTCTGGGGGGTGGGACCTGCCACCCTGTTACTCAGGCAACCCTGTTTGGGCAGAGTTGCCCTGCCCCCTGTGGCGGGGGATGGGCTCAGTAAAAACTGGTTTTGGGGGGCTTTTGTTCTCTGGTGGCTTTCCCTGATGGCTTTCCGTATCTCTTCCGAGAATCAGAGCAGAAGAGATCGTTTCCAACCCTTTGCCTCAGAGGTGAGAGATCACAGTCTGTTCTTCAGTGAGCTCTCCATGGCACACTATCTCCATTTCTGTCTGTGCTGTTATGAACTGGAGCATCCTGGGATGTGCACCCTTCAGCAGTGCTCCCAGTCCTCACATCCAGGTCAGGGCATGTCTCTGCCCTTTGTGCTTCAAAACTGCCCCCTGCCCCCAGTTCACACGTGTGGCATTGCTGCTCCAGGTTTCAGTCCAGGGGGCTGCCCTAAAGTCTTTTCCCCGGTGCTACCAGTCTGTGAGTCTGTGCCTGGTCCCCAGCGCAAGAGGCTCTCGCTCACTGGTAGTGTAGGATCCCGATGCCTCAGCTCCCTCCCCCTTCCATTTATCCTCTGATATCTGCCTGCGGAATTTCAGCTCCCTGCATCATACCTTGAAACCAACCACCTGTGATATTCTCTAGAGATCCAGATCTATCTTCTTACATCTCAGGCTGATTTTGTGGGTATTCATAGTGGTCTGGTAGTTATCCAGCTCAATTCTGGGGCCAGTTGGAATAGGGTCCCCTACTCCTCTGCCATCTTTTCCGATCCCCCTGATTTTATTGATTTTTTTCTTTTTTATCTTTTTGGTTGTTGTTGTTGTTGTTGTTGTTAGTGTCTACTTAATTTCTGCTCTGATACTTTAATTTTTTTCCTTTTATTAACTTTAAGCTTTGTTCTTTTTCCCCTTTCTTTAAAAGTATAGTTAAATTGTTTATTTTTCTTGTTTCTTGAGATAGATCTGTATGACCATCATTTTTCTTCTTAGAATTGCTTTTGCTGCATCCCAAAGATTGTGGACCATAAGATTTTCATTTTCATTTGTCTTCATAATTTTTTGATTTTCTCTTTTATTTCTTTATTTGACCATTGACTGTTTAGTAGCATGTTATACAGCTTCCAAATCTGAAGTGATTCTCTTGTAGGCAGCATATAGATGACTCTGTATTACTATTATTATTATCTATTCTGCTCCCCCATGTCTTTTGATTGGAGCATTTAGAACATTTACATTAAATTATTATTGATAGGTATATATTTATTGCCATTTTTTGGGTAATTCTTCTCTGTTCCTTTCTTCTCTTGTTCACTTTCTTGTGATCAGTGACTCTCTATAGTGTTAGGCTTGGTTTCTTTCTATTTTTTTGTGTATCTATTATAAATTTTAGGTTTGTGGTTACCATGAGTTTCATATGTAGGATCTTAAGTATATAACATTTTATATTAAGTTGATGGTCATTAAGTTTGAACACATTCTAAAAGAACTTATGTTTACTCTTCTCCCATTCTGTAGGCTGCCTTTTAGTTTTGTTGATTGTTTCCTTTGCTGTGCAGAAGCTTTTTATCTTGATGAAGTCCCAATCATTCATTTATCTTTTGATTCCCTTGCCTATGGTGATGAGTCTAAGAAGAAGTTGCTAAGGCCAAGATCCAAGAGGTTGCTGCCCGTGTTCTCCTCTCGATTTTGGTGGTTTCCTGTCTTACATTTAGGCCTTTCACCCATTTTAAATTTATTTTTGTGTATGCTGTCAGAAAGTGGTCCAGTTTCATTCTTCTGCATGCTGCTGTCCAGTTTTCCCAGCACCATTTGTTGAAGAGCCTGTCTTTTTCCCACTGGGTATTCTTTCCTGCTTTGTCAAAGATTAGTTAACCATATAGTTGTGGGTCCATTTCTGGGTTTTCTATTCTGTTCCATTGATCTGTATGTCTGTTTTTATGCCAGTACCATGATGTCTTGATCACTACAGCTTTGTAATATAACTTAAATCTGGAATCATGATGCCTCCAGTTTTGTTTTTCTTTTCTTTCATATATGGCCTTTATGATGTTGAGGAGTGTTCCATCTATCCCTATTTTGTTGAGACTTTTTATCAGGAAAGGATGCTATATTTTGTCAAATCCTTTTGTCTTATCCTTCCTTTTATTAATGTGGCGAGCTTTTTTAAAGTGCAGATTTTGATATGTTGTTGAAGGTTATATCTTGAGAAGAGGCACATATATGTGAAAGACTAATTATAACCAAGGAAAAGACAGTAGTACAATTTGATTGAAGTCAAGAAAAATCTTTAAAGTTTCCAGGAATTTTTTGTACTTTTGGGGGGTTGTAAAAGAAGTAGAAGAAAGGTTTAAGTAGGGAGAGAAGTATACTATGGTAACTCAGTGCAAAATAGTGGAGTTAGACCTGTTTTGAAAAATGGATAGAAAAGTTTTAAATAATTAAAACATAACTTTCAAATTTTTCAATCTCTCCAAGTTATTGTATCCCCAATATACAAATGATAGATGTTAAATCTTGAAAAAAATTTTTAATTTCTCCAAATTTCACTGTCACACAAGACATCATGTAACCTGCTAAATATATATATAAATGTAGCAAGTAATGATAATTTAGAGATTCTAGGGACTACAGATAAGGACCACATCATTTCTACAGAATTTAGTAGATCTGGAAGAAGAGTCTAGCTAAACTGGAGGTATAGGTAGGGTAGAAAATTAGGGAGACAGATTTCATATGGAATCAAATGAGAGAAAGCCATGTTGAAGTGACTAGCTTAGGAAAATGAATGGAAGAATACTGGTGGGAAATAAATCTTAAAAAAAAAAAAAAAAAGTTAACATTGCTCAAACTAAACTTAAGTCCAGTCTTGGAAATTTAAATCCTTATTTAAAAATTCCCTTTGGGAAATTTGTATTCTAGAAATAATACATCTTTTCTGACTCACACACCTCTAACTTTAGAAGCCTTAATTCAGAACAGATAAGAAATAGATATCTTGTTTGATGTACCTTCTATTCTTTCTTTATTCTCAATAATTATTTAAAATTTGCAATTTGTTGTGGTCTTCAAAAAGTTTTAAATATGCATAGATTGGTGTTTAATCCTCTGTTCTCTGACAACAGAAACTTAATTTACATTCTCTGCTAACTGCTTTCTTGAAACAGTCAGGACTTGTCCTCAAATCAATGTTTTCTTGGACTAAACTATTTTTTGGTAGTTATATGAAGATGAATCTGTACCTTAATTAAAACATACTTTCTTATCAGAGAGAATAGTAGTCCATTAATGTACCACTTTGTGTGAATTGGGGTTATAACAACTTTTGGAAAGACTGAAAAATTTTAAAGTTGTAGCCCAACACAAGATTTTAAGGAAAAAGAACTTTGTGTGCCAAGTTTAAAATAAAAGCATCAGGATAAAAGACACTTTAATTGTGTGATATTGGGCAAATTACTGAACTATCTCTGCCTAAACTCACTTAATTTACCCTAGAATTGCTTTGATTAGTAAATTTTTTTAACTGTATAACATAATACCTGACACATTTTTAGTGCCTACTATTTATTTATTATCTTATGTTAATCACCATACAAGTGCCTACTAATTTTTATTGATCATTATTTTCATATTTTTGTGTTGACAAAACAATTCCCAAGAAAAGAGCTGGAACAGGAAGTATATGAATGGCTGACAGGGATGGAGAAGTTTCATTTGCTTGGTTTCGGCAGTAAAGATTTTAAAGTCTGATTGGAAACATCCTTAGATTTAAAGAGGTAGATTCTTTTTTTTTTTTTTTCTGTCTAAATTACTGTCTCCTTTCCACTAACTTTAATTCATCATATAGTGCTTCTGCATCCCCCACCCTGAAGAGATTTCTTTTGTGCCCCCCTCCCTCCTTCCCTAGGACTCTGGGGACACATCAGCCAGAATTAAGCCATATCATGCCTATGATGCACTATTTAAATGCATCCAATGGAATCAACACAAAGAGTAAGGTTATGATGATTATGACAGTCACTCATCTTAGCAGGTCGCACGCTATATTTTGGAATTTTCAACAGTGTTGTTAATATTCTAAAAAGCACAACCTAGAGGTTTTTAAATCTGAGGTAAGAATCACAAGAAGAGACCTTATGTGTGGTTACTAGAACTTTCCCCCTTGATAATAAATCTTCTGTAGGGAAAAACCTTTTCCTGAGGTGAACAAATATAATGGCTTTGGGTCTATTCCCTCATTGCTTGTGCACACATGCTAAATAGTCTGATCTAAACAAATAGTTTGCTTTCTATCTTATCTAGTAGAAATCTATATAAACAAATATTTAAAACTTAAAATATATATGCATTTATATACACATACAGATATGTAATTGTTGCCATACTGTTTATATGTATACATTTACCGTTATTGACACATTCTTTGAAAAAGCATTTATTGGGAGCTTAACAAGTACCAGGATGGTTACAATATAGTTGTTAGGGATATAGAGCTAAAACAGAGTTCACAGGCAAGTGGGTGAATATAGGCATTTCACAAAAAAACAAATGTGACTTTCATACAGATACAGAGGGAGCACGTCAAAAATTTAAGTCATTAAGAAGGCAACCTGCAGAATGCCAAAGCTGGTTTAAAAAAGAATGTTGATGAATGAAAGTATATATATAATCAATAAGGAATAAAATGTCAAAATTCAGTTGTAGAATTGTAAAATATATTTGCAAAATTGATTATAAAACTATATTTGGGATTATCTTTTCTACCAAATAGAAATTATGAGCACTTCTACCAGACAAAAATTATTTGCAAATTATCAGTATTCAAGGTAGCATCTAACATTATGGACATTGGGTCCTAATAAACAGCAAATAAAAAATCTAATAACGGAGAAACCCCTTTGGATTCAGATGACTTTAGGCAGACTTTTTGGACTATGTTCTAGGATAGTTTTTCAAAGACATACAGTGATCCTTTGCCATATTTTTAAATTTGGATAATTTTTATGAACATTTGTATAAAGGAAGATAGGTAAATAGAGTTTTCAAATAATATCTTGGAGTGATATGAGATTCAGGAAACACTTTATAAATGTGACAAGTAAAAGAATGATCTAAATAAATTTGTTTCTAAACATTGGCTTACATTATGCAATCAGTTTCTTAAAATTGCCATATTTGGCATTCCAAAGTTCTTTTGACCTAATCTTGTGAATACTTGTAATTTTCTTGACTACCCTTGTAACCCTCAGTAATTTTAATTTTTATTTTCTGCATAGTCTATTATTTTAATCTTCCTAAATGCTATTCAGTAGGTATCAGATAGAGCTGCTATCTTCCAAAGTCTTCAGATCTTGATGTGGCTCTATACCCCTTATCTAATCTGTGTGAATGAGGAGATTTGCAGCTTCCATGATTATTACCTCAGCCCACTCTGTATAACCTAGCATCAGGCAGCAATCTCTGAAGTGAAATCTTCTGCTGGGCCATCTGTTAATATAGGACAGTTTAAAATATTATTTGCATTTACTATACCCCACAGGAAACCACAGTAAAATTCCCTCTTGGGCAAATCTGTGACATAGATATTAGAACAGCGTTGTTAAAGCCAACGTTTTTTTAAAAAATAGGAGATAATATAACACCCATTAACTCAATTGTGAATATATTTGAGACCCCTATTCCCATACCAACTTGTCATCTCCACGAGCAGATGTTAATACAAAAATAAAAATCACAATATGAAAATCACAAATCAACACTTGAATTAGTGGGCACAACTTCTCCACATTGAAACACATCATTACCCATTTTCATTATGAGATTCTTTGTTGGCAGATCCCAAAAAAAGACAGGCTCACATAGCTCCGGGTAATAACTTGCCTTTTTAGGTCTAGCTTTTATTCCAGGTTAGAAGTTAAAAAAAGATAGTAAAAATAACCTGTGGTTATAGATCTTTTCAAGGTTTTAGTACTAGATCTGATCAACAAATAAAATATTCAAGATCCTTAAAATTTGAAAACTGAAAACTTTTGGCAATATTAAGAATGTTTAAAAATTTATATTTCCCTGCTACATTATCCATATACATATTATAATGTTATTTTATTATTTTCAAATTACCTCTGATTCTATATAAAATGGTGTACACTAAACCTTCCATAAGGAATCATCGCTTAACTACATTTGAGGGGAAAACCATACCTAATATCTGTTGGTTCTTAAAAAAAAAAATCTGAGAAAATCAGAGAGGAGACCTTGTTGAAATATGTGTTTGTTGCTCTTCTATTTATTTTACAACAAATCCAATGTATGTTTACTTTTATGATATTTTTAAAAAATAATGAAATGCCTGCCTTCTTTATCTTTCTCTTACAAAATTTTTCTCTGTCCTTCAATCATTAAAACAAGCCCCTGGCTGCAAATGATAATAATTAATATTATCACAAAAACAAAATATTATTTTTGTAAAAATAGTAAATGCTTATTTTAGCAAATTGAATATATGAAGAGGAAAAATATATAATTGCTCTATTTTCCACTACCAAAAATTAGGCATCATTATTATAATTAGGTTAGTGTCTTTCCAGACATATTTATTTGCTTATAGAAAAACTAGGAGTGGGGCGCCTGGGTGGCTCAGTCGTTAAGCATCCGCCTTCGGCTCAGGTCATAATCCCAGGATCCAGGGATCGGGCCCCACATCAGGCTCCCTGCTCAGCAGGAAGCCTGCTTCTCCCTCTCCCTCTGCCTTCCCTGCTTGTGTTCCCTCTCTTGCTGTCTCTCTCTGTCAAATAAATAAAATCTTAAAAAAAAAAAAAAGAAAAAGAAAAACTAGGAGAGTCAAGTAGATTAAAATCCTTTGATAAGAATATGGCTATATTTGGTAATTTGAATATGGATTATTATATTTAAATTAGTACAAGAAAAAGCAGTTGAATTACAAGTGAAGGAATGGCTCTCTGCAAGGCAAACAATACTACTTTTTAAAAATTTTATTTAACTATTAAAAACCATATTATGACAAAAATTAATGTGGTTGGAATCATACTTCTTTTAAATACATGTCTTGATTGTGGGCAGATTTACCCCTCTTCTGTAACGAGGTCAGCAGCACTCACACATTTCCTCTCACTCCTCAGCTCTCATTTTTTAGTTCCAGGATAATTATTTTCACTCCCAACATTGAAAATATTTCCTTTTCTTTTTCCTGTGTCGATAACTGCATTCTTTTATTTTTTTTGTAGTTCCAAGTTTTTAAATTTCAGATAGTTCACATACAGCTTAATATTAGTTTCAGGGATAGAATTCAGTGATTCATCCTTCACATACATCACACGTGCCTTCCTTAATTTAATAAAAATTTGAACTGTTATCTAGAAATTGTTCCACATTTAAGAGGAATAACTGCTTATAATGGTCTTTTGTCTATGGTTTCTTCATTTTTTAAAGTCCTTTGTTTTGATACATATCTAGATACCTTGGTCACGTTTCTTCTTTCATCTTTCTTGTCATTTTTTAATTAATTTATTTATTTTTTATGTTTTTTCCCAATATATATATTTAAATTCCAGTATAGTTAACATATGGAGTTATATTTGTTTCTGATGTACAATATAGTTATTCAACAATTCTGTACATTACTCTGTGCTCATCATGATAGGTGTACTCCTTTTTTTCCATTCAGCACGTGCCCTCTTTAATACCCATCACCAGGCTAACCCATCGCCCCACCCCCTCTAGAACCCTCTAGAACCCTCAGTTTCTTTCTCAGAGTCCATAGTCTCTCATGGTTCATCTCCCCCTCCGATTCCCCCCCCCTTCATTTTTCCCTTCCTGTTTTCTTCTTCTTCTTCTTCTTTTTTTTTTTTTAACATATAATGTATTATTTGTTTCAGAGGCACAGGTGTGTGATTCAACAGCTTTACACAATTCACAGTGCTCACAATAGCACATACCCTCCCCAATGTCTATCACCAAGCCACCCATCCCTCCCACCCCAGCAACCCTCAGTTTGTTTCCTGAGATTAAGAATTCCTCATATCAGTGAGGTCATATGATACATGTCTTTCTCTGATTGATTTATTTCGCTCAGCATAATACTCTGCAGTTCCATCCACGTTGTTGCAAATGGCAAGTTTCATTCCTTTTGATGGCTGCATAATATTCCATTGTATATATACACCCCATCTTCTTTATCCATTCATCTGTCGATGGACATCTTGGCTCTTTCCATAGTTTGGCTATTGTGGACATTGCTGCTATAAACATCGGGGTGCACATACCTCTTTGGATCCCTACATTTGTGTCTTTGGGGTAAATACCCAGTAGTGCAATTGCTGGGTCATAGGGTAGCTCTATTTTCAACTTTCTGAGGAACCTCCATACTGTTTTCCAGAGTGGCTACACCAGCTTGCATTCCCAACAATAGTGTAGGAGGGTTCTCCTTTCTCCGCATCCTTCCAACATCTGTCATTTCCTGACTTGTTAAGTTTAGCCATTCTGACTGGTGTGAGGTGGTATCTCATTGAGGTTTTGATTTGGATTTCCCTGATGCCAAGTGATGTTGAGCACTTTTTCATGTGTCTGTTGGCCATTTGGATGTCTTCTTTGGAAAAATATCTGTTCATATCTTCTGTCCATTTCTTGATTGGATTATTCTTTGGGTGTTGATTTTGGTAAGTTCTTTATAGATTTTGGATACTAGCCCTTTATCTGATATGCTATTTGCAAATATCTTCTCCCATTCTGTTGATTGTCTTTTGGTTTTGTTGACTGTTTCCTTTGCTGTGCAAAAGCTTTTTATCTTGATGAAGTCCTAATAGTTCATTTCTGCCCTTACTTCCCTTGCCTTTGATGATGTGTCTAGGAAGAAGTTGCTGTGGCTAAGGTCAAAGAGGTTGCTGTGTTCTCCTCTAGGATTTTGATGGATTCCTGTCTTACATTGAGGTCTTTCATCCATTTTGAGTTTATCTTTGTGTGTGGTGTAAGGAAATGGTCCAGTTTCATTCTTCTGCATGTGGCTGTCCAATTTTCCAAACACCATTTGTTGAAGAGACTGTCTTTTCCAGTAGACATTCTTTCCTGCTTTGTTGAAGATTAGTTGACTATAGAGTTGAGGGTCCATTTCTGGGCTCTCTATTCTGTTCCATTGATCTATGTGTCTGTTTTTGTGCTAGTACCATACTGTCTTGATGACTACAGCTTTGTAATAGAGTTTCAAGTCCGGAATTGTGATGCCACCAAGTTTGCTTTTCTTTTTCAACATTCTTCTGGCTATTCCGGGTCTTTTTGGGTTCCATACAAATTTTAGGATTATTTGTTCCATTTCTTTGAAAAAAGTTGATGGTATTTTGATAGGGATTGCACTGAATGTGCAGATTGCTCAAGGTAGCATTGACATCTTCACAATATTTGTTCTTCCAATCCATGAGCATGGAACGTTTTTCCATTTCTTTGTGTCTTCCTCAATTTCTTTCATGAGTATTCTATAGTTTTTTGAGTACACATTCTTTGCCTCTTTGGTTAGATTTATTCCTAGGTATCTTATGGTTTTGGGTGCAATTGTAAATGGGATGGACTCCTTAAATTCTCTTTCTTCTGTCTTGTTGTTGGTGTATAGGAATGCCACTGATTTCTGTGCATTGATTTTATATCCTGCCACTTTACTGAGTTCCTGTATGAGTTCTAGCAGTTTTGGGGTGGAGTCTTTGGGTTTTCCACAAAAAGTATCATATCATCTACAAAGAGTGAGTTTGACTCTTCTTTGCTGATTCGGATGCCTCTTATTTCTTTTTGTTGTCTGATTGCTGTGGCTAGGAATTCTAATACTATGTTGAATAGCAGTGCTAATAGTGGACATCCCTGCCGTGTTCCTGACCTTTGGGGGGAAGCTCTCAGTTTTTCCCTATTGAGAATGATATTCACTGTGTGTTTTTCATAGATGGCTTTTATGATATTGAGGTATGTACCCTCTATCCCTATACTCTGAAGACTTTTGATCAAGAAAGGATGCTGTACTTTGTCAAATGTTTTTTCTGCATCTATTGAGAGGATCATATGGTTCTTCTTTCTTTTATTAATGTATTGTATCACATTGATTGATTTGTGGATGTTGAACCAACCTTGCAGCCCAGGAATAAATCCCATTTGGTCGTGGTGAAGAATCCTTTTAATGTACTGTTGGATCCTATTGGCTAGTATTTTGGTGAGAATTTTTGCATCCATGTTCATGAAGGATATTGGTCTGTAATTCTCCTTTTTGATGAGGTCTTTGTCTGGTTTTGGGATCAAGGTAATGGTGGCCTCATAAAACGAGTTTGGAAGTTTCCCTTCCGTTTCTATTTTTGGAACAGTTTCAGAAGAATAGGTATTAATTCTTCTTTAAATGTTTGGTAGAATTCCCCTGGGAAGCCATCTGGCCCTGGGCTTTTGTTGGGAGATTTTTGATGACTGCTTTAATTTCCTTAGTGGTTATAGGTCTGTTCAGGTTTTCTATTTCTTCCTGGTTCAGTTTTGGTAGTTGATACATCTCTAGGAATGCATCCATTTCTTCCAGGTTATCTAATTTGCTGGCATATAGTTGCTCATAATATGTCCTTATAATTGTTTGTATTTCTTTGGTGTTGGTTGTGACCTTTCCTCTTTCATTCATGATTTTATTTATTTGGGTCATTTCCTGTCATTTTTTAAAGTATACGACAATGAGCAAGTTTTTTTTTTCTTATTAGATTGTTCATAGAATTTCTTCTTTCCTTTTCCTTTTTTATTGAAGTATAGTTGACACACAATGTTACATCAGTTTTAGGTGTATAACATAGTGATTCAACAACTCTGTTATGCTATGATCACCACAAGTGTAGCTACCATCTGTCATTGTAGAATGCTATTACTGTATACCATTGACCTTTTATCCCTGTGACTTAGGACATTATATAACTGAAAGCCTGTATCCTCCACTTCCTTCCCCCCCTCAACCCTTACCCCCACCCTCTTACCTTCTGGCAATCATCAGTTTGTTCTTTGTATTTATGGGTCTGTTCCTGTTTTTTTTATTTTTTATTTTTTAAAAGATTTTCTTTACTTATTTGAGAGAGAGAGAGAATGAGCAGGAGGAGGGGCAGAGGGAGAGAAAGAAGCAGACTCCCTGCTGAGCAGGGAGCCCCATGCAGGGCTCTATCCCAGGACCCTGGGATCATGACCCAAGCTATAGGCAGACACTTACAAATTGAGCCACCCATGCACCCCCTCTTTATTTTTTAAATTCCACATATAAGTGAAATCATAGTGTTTATCTATCTCTGTGTGACTAATTTTACTTATTTTACTAAGCATAACACCCTCTAGGGCCATCCATGTCATTGCAAATGACAAGATCTTTTTATGGCTGAGTAATAATCCAGTCGTGTGTGTGTGTGTGTGTGTGTGTGTGTGTGTGTGTGTGTGTGTATAACAACTTCTTTATCCATTCATCAGTTGATGGACACAGGTTGCTTCCATATCTTGGGCTATTATAAATGCTGCAGTAAACATAGGGTTGCATATATCTTTTTGAATTAGTGTTTCATTTTTATAAGATATTGACAGACCTTCCATTGACCATTTTTCCCAGCCCACTTTTGAAGATTTTATATTTGCATTTGTTCTCTATTTTTTTCATGAATAATGGTATACAGTATAAAATAGGATTACTACTTAAAACTATTAACCTTTCATTTGGAATCTGGAAGAAAGATCAGCTTTTAAAAAATGGATGCAAAACTGTGTTCATACTATACAGAAACTTCAATTAATTTCATATGTGTTTCAGAAGAATAAAACATTCATATTAGTGTGTATATATAGATGTATATACACACATATATATAGTATATATATAAATAAATAAAATCCCTTGCATAAGGTTTACAAATAAAATATAAATATAGGCCCCTAGTTAAATTTGAGTGTCAGAACAAAAAAATGAATTTTCTTTTTTTACTCTAAGTATGTCCTATGTAACATACTTATACAGAAGTTTTCTTTTCCTTTTTCTTTTTTATATATCTGACATTCAGATTTGACTGGGGACCTGTATTTTTATTGACTAAATTGGACAACCTTATCCTTGAGAAGACAAGAAAAATGTGAAATGGAATAAAGTAAGAAAACATGATAAGATCCAAGACTATTGAAATAAATGGTTATGTATTGAATATTCATGAACCCCCCATAAGTTGTATGTTGAAATCTTAACCTCATATGATAGAATATGGTGATATTAGGAGGTGAGGTCTTTTGGGAGGTAATTAGGGATTAGTGCTCATATAATATGAGATACTTTCTCTCTCCCTCTCCTTTCTCCCTCTCTCCTTCCCACCAAGCAAATGAAACAAGAGGCTCTCAACCAGAGCCCAACCATGCTGGCACCCTTATCTCAGACTGCAAGACTCCACAATGTGAAAAATTTATGTTGTTTAAGCCACCCAGTCTATGTCATCTTGTTATAACACACTCTAAACTAATTAAGACAGAATCAGATTTTCTTAAAAGTATTATTTTATCATTTTTCTTCTTTTTCTTTCATAGTTGCCAGTTCTTACCTACTATGCTCTGAAATGAGAGTAATTTTTTCTGGTACTGTATTCACCTGTATATGAACTCAATGCTTTGAAAATTTACTAAGAATGCCCATACCATAGGATATTATACAGAAATGGCAATGAACAAACTATAGCTACCAAAGCAACATGAATAAATGTCACAAACCAAAATTTGGGGAAAAATATATCCAGGCACAAAAGAATATTGTATAATCCCAGATACATAATGTCCAAAAATAGTCATATTGATATTAAATATTAAAACAATGGTTAACTCCCCCACACCTCCTCCCCAAAATTTTGGGAAGGTTATGAAGAGGGTTAGTGAAACACTGGTATACTGTGATTTGAGCTTCATGGTTGTAGCATAAACATTCATCTTGTGACAGTTTGTTAAGCAGTACATATACTTTTTTCAAGGAATATTGCAATTTTTTTAAGTCAAAAAAGAAATTGAGGTTTTTTCCAATGTGTATGACATTGTTTAAGCACTTAATACCATTTAAGAGATAAAAATAATGTGGATAATCAGAAATTATAATTTTTATTTTTACTTTTTAATTCTTATCTGCTGAGATAATGAAAAATTTAATTTTTTTTTTTTTAGGATCCAGTATATATTGGTTGTAAAGAAATTATTCCCTTATTCAATTTTATCCTAATCAACAAATTTTATCCACCTAAAAACTTTATCACTAGTATTCTATAAAAGTGAAATTAAAAGTATAGAAAATAGTTTTATTTTTTATTTTTTAAAAAAGATATTGAATTACTAGAGAGAGTGGGAGGTTGGGGGCAGAGGGAGCAGGTGAGAGAGAATCTCAAGTAGAATCCCTGCTGAGTTGGGCGTCGATCTCACGACCCTGAGACCATGACCTGAGCCGAAATCAAGAGTTGGACACTTAACTGACTGAGCCACTCAGGCGCCCCTAGAAAGTAGTTTTAGACATAGCAGATTATTTTTACTTGTTCTTGATGTCCCATATTACACATATCTGAATCATATATTAGAAGTTATATAATCTCATATAATTTGTGTTATAATTATATAAGTATATAATTGAATTTATTAGTATTCTCTTGCCCAACCACTTTCAATGGTTACCCAAACCTATTAACATTAAATATATATTCCTCTATCCAACAGGATAGAAAATGTTTAATATGGCCTAACTCATCCTAGCAGGTCCTCTCTTACTACCTGAGTAATGTGTCTAGTCAGAGATTATAAACATGTTTTGTCTTAGCATCATTGCCATCATCATCATCCTTCTAATATAACATTATAACATATTATAGCTTAACCTATAAGTTATTTAATTCTACTAATAACTCTGTGCAAAAGGTCCTATTACTATCTTTATTTTACAGTTGAGAAAACTAAGACATACAGTTTAAATAATTTGCTCAAAGTCATACAGCTGGTAAGTGGTTGTTTTGTAATGAGAAGACATATGTAGGAAGTTATTCACAAAAATACTTAGGCTTAAGTCTTCTTTGAAAGAAAAGCAAAAAGTAAAAAAAAATTATCTAATATGAAATATTAATTATCCACCTTGTTTATAGTACAATTTAAATGTACTTTGTTGTATATTGTGTATATTATATTTTGTACATTGCATATCTTTTAGCAGATATGCAACCATCTTGGCAATATGACAATGTATTTACCAGGATCATAATATTACCACTCTATCTTAACATATTGATACATTGTGACCTCAGTAACGGGAAATGCAGGCTTAAATCACAAAGGTCATTAAAATATCGGGATAAATAACATGTTTTTCTCCATTTAGGACCTAATATTTATTTCAGTATGTTTCAAAATCATGTATATTAGGCATGTACTGAAGTTTGCTGTGTAATGGATACATATCTATTAGTTTATGTCTACATAAACCACATTTCCAAACTCTCATTAACAGCAACAAACAAAATAATCCCTTTAGACCACAGAGGCAAAAAGCGAAAATGTAATTTGCTTAGCTTATCATATTTTTATTTGGTAGAATTACTAAACCTTAGTTTTATTTAGAAAAGTATGGAAATAATACAAAAAAAGAATAATACAAATTCTCACCCACTGAATGCCCTTTGTCCTGAAGATTTCCTAGGGATAAGAAGAAAGGTATGTGTGTAGAGTCTTGAGCTGGGTTCCTTCCAAAATCGTATTTAGAGAGACTTTAGCTCTCTGAGAAACTGAAAACCAACATTAAGTCCGTTGGGGTTGGTCAAGGGAGACTCTGAGAAAAGATAGTTCTGGGAATGCGTTAAATTCCTCCGGAAGGAGTGTTTTCTCTCTTGTGCTCACACTTGTTTGGCTAAAGCAAGAGCGGTCACATTCCCAGATGTTTTTGGGAATAGTCCTCAGAAGCAGTGAAGATTACAGTTCCAAATTCCACATATATGCGAAACAAAGTGATTAGGTAAGAGGAGAAATCGTATGTTCTTAGGTAGTGTTATTTCACAGCGTCTGTGTCAGGCTAGACCCAGCTTGGGGGGGGGGGGGGGAAAGCCTATTTCTCATACTTATTTCCTTCCCTTTGAGGACATATACCTGAGTAGAAGGTTTCAGAAAGGAGCAAGAACAGCCAGGTAAGAGATTTTTCTCTCCCTTAAGCCCTGGCATACAAGTTATGAGATACTGATTTAAAAAAAAGTAAAGATCAGAAATGTAAGGTGGCATAAGAAAATCCTAAAGAGGGGCACCTGGGGGGCTCAGTCAGTTAAGTGTCTGACTCTTAGTTTCCGCTTGGGTCATGATCTCAGGGTCCTGAGATTGAGCCCCACGTTGGGTCTGCTTGTCCCTCTCCCTCTGTTCCTCCCCCCACTCTGTCTCTCCAAATAAAATCTTAAAAAAAAGTCCTAAAGAAAATGTTTAAAAAGAACAATATAATAGCTATTGTTTATGCAACCCGGGAGACCCCAAATTACATTGAGAAGGTAAGGGATGATACATTTTTAAGATAATTAAAAAGGTTTTTTGAGGATTGAGCCAGAAAGTCCTGACCTAAGCTGGGGAATATTTTATTCATTTATTTTTAAATTTATTTATTATTTGAGAGAGAGACAGAAAGAGTGAAAGAGAGAGAACATGAGCAGGGTGAGGGGCAGAGGGAGAAGCAGACTCCCTGCGGAGCAGGGAGCTTGATGTGGGGCTCAATCTCGGGACTCCAGGATCATGACCTGAGCCAAAGGCAAATACTCAACTGACTGAGCTACTCAGGTGCCCCAGCTGGGGAAAATTTTAAACTTGAAACAAAATGAATTAGACATGAGGCTCAGATAAACATCTTTCATTCTTTTAGACTATCAGAGACTAAAGTAGAGATCATTAATTCCACTATGAGAAGCCAAGAATAAAAATCTAAAGAATATCTTAAACAACTATTTGGGAAAGGAGATAATAAGCAGAAGTAATCCAGAAGTCCAGAAGTAAACTTGTGAGTCTATAGGCAGAAAATTCCATAAACAGATATCTAGAGCATGGTCTAGAGGAGAAGATGCAGATGAGGATGTCCCCTTATGTCTGTGAACGTGCTCTGGGGATACTGACACAAGAAGAGCCATTAGAAATGTTTTAAAGCTCGGGCCTTAATCAGGGGCCCCAGTTACCTGGGTCTAAAAGAGATATTGAAAGAATTCTGAAAAGTATTGTCAAATATGTGTTATCAAGGCATAAAGTTGGGTGAATTGATATCATAATGTTTCCATTTACCACTTTTTCTTTTTTGTTACTTAATCTGTGCTACTTTCTAAACAATGATCAAAGTATCAGCAAGGCATAACATTTTTCTGCTGATATAAGAAAGCAATTTATTAAAGAGTTCTATGAGTTTTTATATTTAGACATTCATTTATTACGTTTCTTTGCCCCAAATATTTTGTTAGGCACTAGATTATGGAAATAATTATTTTCCTTAAGAAACTTTCAACCCGTGGGAGAGAAAAACCAATGATGAGTGCACTGAAAAGGTTTGCTTTAATTTTTTTTTTTTTTAAAGATTTTTATTAATTTGACAGAGAGAGACACAGCGAGAGAGGGAACACAAGCAGGGGGAGTGGGAGAGGGAGAAGCAGGCTTCCCGCCGAGCAGGGAGCCCGATGTGGGACTCGATCCCAGGACGCTGGAATCTTGACCTGAGCCGAAGGCAGACGCTTAACGACTGAGCCACCCAGGTGCCCCAAAAGGTTTGCTTTAAAGACTAATCAGCCCAAAGGACACTGTTCATAATCTAATGGCGGATTGAGGAAAAATTTCTCTTGGCAAGTTCTATTTTAACTCTAAGTAGACATTAGCAAGTGGACTCGGGGATAACGGAAGAAGAAAGAACTATTTTAGGCACAGTGACCAGCGTATGAAGATAGAAAACATGGGGTAGCTAAATCTAAGGTTAATATATTTCACATGAGAAATTAATTTGTTATATGAAACAAATGGCTTTCTTTTGTGCCCAGCCTTAATCATTAGATATGTCATCACCTCTCTGAAAGGTTTGACATTCTTAGAAAAGCCTGTTAAACCACACTGTGTGTGTGTGTGTGTGTGTGTGTGTGTGTGTGTGTGTGTAAGAGAGAGAGAGGGAGAGATAATGTTTAATTTATCAGAGATCTATGGGAATCATTTCTCAACTAATGGGAAAAACAAGGTACAACACTGAAGAACAACTATTATTAATCTTTCAAATGGAAACAGGAGTAGGTATTTTTGATAAGATTTGCTTGGGTTGGTGAGTACCCAAACTGGCAAGAGTAGACAATATCTGATCCCATTATTTGCTCTGGAATTTCATTTCCAATAATATTTCACCTCCTACTGAAATAATTCCACAAATGGAACCTGAAAGAGAGATAAAAATATATCTTCTTTGGAAAAATGTCTATTCAGATGTTCTGTTCATTTTTTAATGGGATTGTTTCTTATTGAGTTATATGAGCTCTTTATTTTAGACAGTAATCTCTTATCAGATATATGATTTGCAGATATTTTCACCCATTTCTTAGGTTGCCTTTTCATTTTATTGATGATTTTCTTTGCTGTGCAGAAGCAGTTCAGTTTGATAAAGTCCCATATGTTTGTTTTTGCTTTTGTTGGCTTTGCTTTTAGTGTCAAATCCAAAATAATCATCTCCAAGACTTATTTAAAGCAGCTTATAGCCTATCTTTTCTTCTATGAGTTTTATGGCTTCAGTTCTTACATTCAAGTCTTTAAACCATTTTTGAGTTTATTTTGTGTATGGTGTAAAATAATTATCTAGTTTTATTCCTTTGCATATTCTTGGTTCCTTTGTTATAAATTAATGGACCATATACACATGGGTTTATTTCTAGGTCCTCTATTCTGTTCCATTTATCTATGCATCATTTTTTGTGCCAATACCATACTGTTTTGATTACTATAACACTGTCATATAGTTTGAAATCAGGGAGTATAATGCCTCCAGCTTTGTTCTTTCCCAAAATTGCTTTGGCTATTCAGGATCATTTGTGGATTCATACAAATTTTAGGATTGTTTTTTCTATTTCTGTAAAAATTCTGTTGGAATTTTGATAAGGATTGCCTTGAATCTGTAGATTGCTTTGGGTAGCATGAATATTCTAACAATATTCTTCTAATCCATGAGCATGGAATATCTTTCCATTTATGTGTGTCTTTTTCCATTTTCTTTCAGTAATGTCTTATAGTTTTCATTGTATGGGTCTTTCACCTCTTTGGTTAAGTTTATCTCTTTTTTTAATGCAACTGTAAATGTGGTTGTTTTCTTAATTTCTTTCTTGATAGTTTGTTGTTAGTTAATAGAAATGAAGCAGATTTTAATATATTTTATGACCTGCAACTTTACTGAAGTTGTTGATGATTTATAATGGTTTTTGGTGGAGATTTTAGGATTTTCTATATATAATATCATGTATTCTGCAAATAGTGACAGTTTTATTTTTCCTTTCTGATTTGGATGCCTTTTATTTCTTTTTCTTGCCTAATTTCTCTGGCAAGGACTGCCAATGCTATATTCAATAAAAGTGGTGAGAGCGAGCATCTTTGTCTTTTTCCTGATATTAGAGGAAAACTTTCAGGTATTCTCCATTCAGTATGATGTTAGCTGTAGCTTGTCATATGTGGCCTTTATTATAATGAGGTATATGTCCTCTGTACACACTATGTTGAGAGTTTTTATGTAAATGGATGTTGAATTTTATCAAACACTGTTTCTACATCTATTGAGATGATCATATGATTTTTTATCCTTCATTTTGTTGGTGTGGTATATTACATTGATTTGCAGATGGTGAACCATCTTTGCATTTCTGGAATACGTTCTACTTGTTCATGGTGTGTGATCATTTTTGTGTATTATCGGACTCAACTTGTTAATATTTTGTTGAGGATTTTTGCCTCTATGTTTGTGAAAGATATTGGCCTGTAATTTTCTTGTGGCCTCCTTTTCTGGTTTTGGTATCTGAGTAATGCTGGCCCTGGCAAACTTTAAATAATCAACATTTGTATAAATTTCATAATAGAAGTTAGGAAGAAAATGTTGTTTCCAAAGCATGAGGAAAAATAAACACTTTGCCAGAAATTATAGGTAAAATAATTGTTCCAGCATTTTCTATTACTAGTTAATTAAACATTAATTTAGAATGTGTAAATTGGCACAATCTCTTCTGAGTGTTTTCACTTGTATTAATTTATTTGAAACTCACACCAATCCTATAAGGAGTATTCTTATTAGGCTAATTTACAGATGAGAGAACTGTCACAGAGATACATTGTATTATAAAAATTTGTCTAAATTCATACAACAAATGACTGAAGGAACCAGCATTCGAACATAAACTATAATTCAGTTACTACTGTGTATTCCTTTTGAAGCATACATCCTAATCAATGATTACATAAATTATTTGAAACCATAGCTTCTGAGTTCAACCACAATGCTTTATTACACCTCCTTAAATGACCTAAATGCCTTCCTGAGATTTGTTAAAAATACATTAATAATATGCTGAAGCTGATCATAATCACTGTAAAGTATTAATCATTTATTTTTTGAAGTATAATTGAACAAAGACAGTTTTGAAATATGTCTTTACACCTGCTTAGGGTATCTGTTCCCATAGCATGGTGATCTTTATGTGCTCCTTCTGATATATATTAACATTTTATTCATTGTAATAGGGATATAATAAGTGATTATCTATGTCTTAAAAGAGTCAAAATCTATTTCACATTTTGGATCCCATAACTGATAAAAGAGCTTTATAAACAATATTTGTTGAATGCCTACTATGTTGTGGATACTGAGTGATACCAAAAAAAAAAAAAAAATGTAATGCATTTCTACTTATGGAGACTTGCACACTAACTGGAGAGTAGTTATATGTGCCCGGAAGAATTTAGAGAGTTATCTTGGAATCCTAACTGTTGGTCTTCTCCCTCATCTCCCAGTTTTGTGGCTTGCAGATTGTTTTGTATTGTTTCTTGAGAGCTTTACTATATAATTCTCTACTCTGTTCTCTCACATTACTTTCTTCAGTCCTATCATTAAGTCAGTCCTTTAGAGGGATTAAAAGATGATTCTTCTCCTAAAATGGATGGGGTCCATACAAGTGTATCACTGTATATGGATGCGATAATTGATAATGTGTCAAGAAGTTCAAACATCTGTATCTGTATCATTATCTAGGTCTGTATCTATATACCTAGATCTGCATGGATGTCCATGTCCGTATTCACATAATACACACTGAGTGAAAAACATGTAATGAGAGGAGATATCACAAAGAAGCTTTTTATAGAAGGTCATTTATTGATGCTACTTTCATGTATTTTATAAGACATATGAAAAGCATTAACTAAGTATTGGAAATAATATTAACATTTATTGTTTATACTAAACCACACCATACCCCTTTCAATGTCAATCCCTTCTGTATTTTCCTTTTTTTTTTCCACAATGTAGATTTCTATACTATTTAATTTGTTACTTTATTTTGTTGATTATAGACCTGTTCTTGCCAGAAGGACAATGCTCCACAGGGACAGAGATTTTTGTTTTGTTCACTGATATATCCTAAGTACCTAGAAGATGCCTGGCGCATATTGAGCTCTCAATACATATATGTAGAAATGGGATTTCTGTGATGATATTCCTTCTCTGAAGCATTTTATAGAATAGTTGGAAATCCAGAAAAGTTTATGAGAGTTAAATCAAAGGGGTAAGTCAGAGTTATTTCAAGAAAATATAACTGAAGAATCAGAGAAGAGAGGGAATAGCTTAAGTTTCTGGTTATACAATGAGACCATTTAAACAAGTTAAAAATAGGAGCAGAATCAAGTTTTGGTTTTTGTTTTTTAATACTGGCAAGTATTGTTATATGTTTGGTTAACTCGAGATTTTAAAAAGCAGGAGAGAAAAATCCAGTTGAAATAAGGAATTAGTGTGAGATGGGTCATGTAAGAAACAGAATATAACACTTAGTCAGCTTAAGTCCTTGAAACAGAAGTGTTTATGAAGATAGGGAAAGAGAAGGGAGTGTTGTTAATGTTGAGTAATGCATACTTTGGGGCCATTCTTTTTAACTGTTGACAAGAGTGCAATATATTCACAAAAGACAAAGTAGAAATTCGTATCCTTCACCTAGTTTAAGTAGTATATTTACCAGTATATCTGATTAGTAAGCTGAAAATTCAGTATTCTTCAGGCTATATACAGCAGAAAAGAAAATTTCATGATAAAAATTAAGAACGAATCAGAAATAATATTGAAAATAAACTTCATTGTACTTCAAAATTACTTCCCTCTCCACAAAAGAAATAGACTCTACACCCTAGTGACTCTGCCAAGGTTTTAACATTCAGTAATATCCCACCAGTGCACACTAAAGAAAATGGAAAGCAAATGCCATGCCAAGATTAGACGTTTGTAGTTCTGTCTGCCTTTCCAACTCTCATCACACTCAGACACCCGGGACTGAAACAACATCATTTTAAACTTAAAAGTAAATTTTGTCATGTGAAAATTGCAGTTGAAATAAATCCTAGATAAGCATGCCCTTTTCTCTCAGGGAAAAAAAAAAAAGGAAACTGGATTATAAGGATCAAATTGCCCCACTGCTTTGAGACATGTTCAAATATTCAGTTATGCACTATGCATTTGCAATTTATGCATTCTTATTACATTCCCGTTTTTGTCATGTACTAATGCTAGATAAACAGATTCTCTGCAAAATAAACTCTATTTAAGAGATGTTAAGGTTAGGACACATGCATATGAAAGCCAGCAAATGCAAATTAAAGCTACCTCTTGGTACTCAGACTGCCCTGCAGGGTAAAAAAAAAAAAAAACAAAAACAAAAAAAGAAAAAAAAAAAACAAAAAACCACATTCCCAAAGGCAGGGAAATAGATGAAAATTAAAAGTCAACATGACCACAAGATTGTGTCTATTTTTTTCATGTTTGCAAAAATTAGAAACATCAAATTCAGTTATTTGAATTTTTAGTGCAAAAATGTCTAGTTCCAAAAAGTATAAAAATCAATAATAGAGAAATGCATTAAAGCGTATATTTTACATGTTTAATTAAAAAAAATACCAAGTAGCCAATATTTTTCTGCTCTTTGAATGTGACTCATGTTTAAAAAGACAAGGTGATAATAGTGGCAACTGTATTGTATTTTATGTTTACAGTTCCCTAAGAATTATAGAAGAATGACCCATTCTGATTTTTGTTTTTGTGGCATTTATTGAGCTATGATTTACAGACCATATAATTCATCCATTCAAAATGTATAATTCAATATTTTTAGTATTGATTTAGTATTTTAGTTTAGTATTAGAATTTAGCATATTCATAGAGCTATATTGCTATCATCACAACCGAATTTGAAATATTTCCATTACCCCAGATCCAAATATTACACCCTTTAACTATCACCCCTCCAGCCCTAGGTAACCACTAATCTACTTCTGTCCTTATAGATTTCCCTTTTCTGGGCATTTGATATATATAAAATCATATAAATATGTGTTTTGTTTTGTGACTGGCTTCTTTCTCTTAGCATGTTTTTACAGTTTATGTATGTTGCAGCATGTATCAATACTTCATTTTTATGGCCAAATAATATTCTACTGTATGGATAAACCACATTCTGTTTATCCACTCACCAGTTGGTGGGTATTTGGGTTGTATATTGTGAATAATACTGCTTTGAATATTAGTGTTCAGATTTTTGTGTGGACATTTGTTTTCATTTCTCTTGAGTCTATACCTAAGATTGAAACTGCTGGGCCAAATGATAACACTCTATTTAACAGTTTGAGGAAATCCAAGATGGTTGTACAAAGTGACTGTGCCATTTACATTCCCACCAGAGTGTATGAGAGTTCCGATTTCTCTACATACTCACCAATACTTCTTACTATCTGTGTAGATGGATGGTTTCCAACAAATTTCTAAGGTTTTCAGCTATTATTTCTGTGAATGCTTTCTCTTCACCTCTCTTTCTGGGACTCCCAGTAAGTATATGTTAGTGCTTTTAATAGTATCCCACATTTATCTGAGGATCTGTTCATTTCTCTTAATCTTTTTCCCTCTGTTCTTCAGATTGCATAATCTCTGTCAATCTTTCTTCAAATTCATTAATTCCTTTTCCTGCCAGTTCAAATCTATTGAGCCCCTTTAGTTAATTTTTTTTTTTTTTTCATTTTACTTATTTACCTTTGAACCAGTATTTCCATTTGGTTCATTTTTTCTTTCTTTCAATAATTTCTATCTCTTTATTGATATTCTCTGTTTGATGAGACTTTGTCATATCTTTCTTGACTTTTTTAAACATAATTTCCTATATTTCTTTGAAAATACTTATAATGGCTCCTTTAAAATCTTTGTTAAATCTGACTGCTGGTTGCTCTTACAGGCAGATTCTGTTGCCCGATTTTGTCCCATGTCAAAATTTCCCATTTCTTTACTTGCCTTATAAATATTTGTTGTTGGAAACTAGATATTTTAGAAAATATATTGTAGTAAATCTAAGTACTAGTTACCTACTACCCAGGGTTTGTTATTGTTGTTTGCTTTTTTGTTTGTTTAGTGACTGGCTGGATTATTGTAGTGCACCCCCCAGCAGTGTGAAGCCTCTGAAATTGTTCCTCGGGGGTGGAGCCCAATGTGCACAGTCACCTGGGGTAACAATGGTTTTAGCAAGGCTCTCTGTCTCTGACCCCACACAGTAGATAAGCACCACTAATTTCCAGTTGATTTTTCCATCTTCAACAATGCCCTTGGGCATAAATTGCTCCACAGACTGATCCAATTTAAATCTGGCTCATTTGCTGTGATTGTTTTTGAGGTCAGTGTTTGAGATTTGTTCTGGCCCCCAACAGAATGCTCTGTAGCTATCTCTTTTCCTGGTTCTCTCTTATGAACTAGATAGCCTATGGTTTTGCTTATATCTCCAATCAAACTACCAATCTCTTCCTAACTGCTTCCCTCCCCCACCCACACACACATACTTTCCATTGTTTTTAAGGGCATCCTTATGCTTAACTTTTCACTTCATTTCCAATAAAGCTATTTCTTTTGGGAGGAGCTTCAGGATTCTCTATCTGGGCAATGTTTCAAAGTAATGGCTCTGGAACTGGGGGGCAGAGACAATGGTGTACTTCTCTCTGAGTGCCACCTCTGCTTTAGGAACTGGGTATTCAGTGAAGTGGTGGTAGCCTTAACCTCTGGTCTTCTCAGCTTTCCTGTCCTGACTTGTAACCTCCACTTTATAGATAGGACAGGGAGGATGAACAGAGGTCCTATACTCTTAGTATACAGAGCTCAAGCTAGGACCTCAATTCCACTAATGGGAGCTGCACAGAATAAGGGAGCCTCTTGGCTACACCCATTAGGAATTTAGTCTAAGAGGTAACTGGGAGACACAATGTAAAATGATGATGCCCCACCCTTGACCAGGAGCTGGGGGTAGAGTTGGGTTCCTGGCTTCTCCTGTATGAGGTAGAGTTTCTCTCATATTGGGCTGGGAGGGCCAGGAGAGGGAAAAGGCTGTGGTTTAAATGTCAGACTCTTGCTGTTCTTAGGGATTTTAGTAGATTTTCTTGAATAAATATTTATTTGGTATATACTCTTGGGACTATTTCCAGAGACCTTAATTAAAAAAAAAAAAAATGTCACCAGTTTTTCTGGGAAGTAGATCCACAGAGCTCCTCATGTTGCCTTCTAAAAATGGAAACTTCAACCTTTCATTTTAGGAATGCAAATCATTTCAAACTTTAATGTTTCAACTTGTTAGAGCTTTCTCTTGCGCTTCCTAAGCTCAAAAAGACTAATCCCTAGTTTGTAGTCTTATTGATGATCAGAAACAGTTAAGGTATCCAAAGTTATAAGGTAGCCAAAAGGAAGAACCCTTAACTCTCTAATTGCTGTATTCCTTCCAGTAATAATAGTAACAGCTTTCACCAGCATGATGTTTTTCAAAGCCCACACACTGTTTTAAATTAATCCTGGCAGTAAACTTTTGAGACGGTTATTATAACTCTTGTTTCTTGTTTTACTGATAGGGAAACATGACTGTGCTTGTCTCTCAGAGCCCATCCTCTGTTCTCTCCTGCATTGCAGAGGCTGACCCTCAGGCTACACTTTCCATACTCCACTGCTACCTGGATTCTGGATGTGATCAGACAACAGTACCAAAGTAGGAATTGACAGTGTAGAGAAAGGAGAAAAGCTAGGTTATTTATCCTCCTCCTTCTTTTCCTCTCCCTTCTCTCCTTCCATTTTTATTACCTGCTATATCTCTAATATATAGTTCCAACTGCCATCAAATAGGACCAGTCAGTTGCTACATTTTCTGAGTAAAGTGGACCCTGCACTCCAGTAGTTTTTCTCCCTCCTTTTGTCTGTCTAGTCTTGGGTTTCTATTAACTTTCTGCTGGAGTTCATCCATGGAAACCTTACTTTCTCCTTTTTAGTCTCACCTCTCCCTCTTCATCCATTTGGCCAGCATGTCATAATTCAAAACCCCTTTGTTTTAAATATTCAAGTGGTTTCTCTTGTGAATTAGGTTCTCACTGAAATAATTACTAAGCTGTTAAATGACAAAAATGAAACTTGAACCCAGTATATTTGAATCTAATCTCAGTACTGTTTCCGCTTCTATACCAGAGTAGCCTTTCAGACTCAGTCGTGTTGGTCATGTTTGGGAAAGGGGTATTCTCTTTAATGTAGAAAGACAAAATCTATAATATTTTGTGGAGTGACAATTCTTAAAATTCTGCGTCCTATAAATATAATCAATGTTACTCTTAATTCTGTGATTATTTGGGAGATAATACTAAATTTCGTCATGTATTCTTTACTGTTATCAACTTAAATAGCAAATGAGATAATATGTTGTTTGATGGAATATGACTTATATTTGATATAATATTAATAAATGTCAAATTGAAAGTATTTAGCCACCTTTGCCCCTATGTAACCTCTGATTTATTTCAAATAGAATGGCACCAAAAAAAAAAAAAAAATCAAATAGGT
This sequence comes from Phoca vitulina, assembly GCF_004348235.1. Lineage (NCBI taxonomy): Eukaryota > Metazoa > Chordata > Mammalia > Carnivora > Phocidae > Phoca > Phoca vitulina. The sequence continues at coordinate 48,081,971 of NW_022589706.1, forward strand.
TGGCAAACCACTATGTTTTAATAAATTATCACAATTCATATACAGTCATGGAATATAGTTCATGAGAAATAATATTTAAAATCACTAAAAAATAATGTTCTTTTCATCATGAAATACATTTTAATATGTATTAATAGTATGGATAGTATTTGAGTTTATCAGATTTAGTCACTGAAAATATACTTTTACTTATTGTTTGCCATATTAATTCTTTCTCTTTTCTGATTACTATTTGATAGAGGACTGTCAAACAGTAGAAAGGCTGAATGTATCCTGTTTATACATATATACTCATGCATATATGCTCAATCTAATTTATGAATACTATCTCATTTTAAAAAATTACAAAGCAGATGACTATATTCAGCTTATTTATCTTTAAGTTCACTCTACCTTTTTTCTTAAATGGGGTATTGGTTTGGTTCTAAAAGGACAATCACGAGGAAAGCCAATATCCCTTTTTACCCATAATTTGTCTTTTTCTTTGCCTTATCTAGTGGCATATAATTTATGTCATTTAAAGCTTATTCTTTTTCCTTTTCATTATTACTATCGTACCATCAACAAACATATATCAAGTGCCTACACATACAAACTCTGGTTACCAGAAATGTATTTAATTTAAAAAAGCAGTTAATGTCCTTTTCCAGCTAACAAAATCAAATTAAAATCTATACTGATAAAATAGAACAAATTATGAGATGGTTAATATAATGTATATCTCCACAAACACATAAGCGTGCATGCATACACACACTCACCCACACTAGACACAAGCATACATGATGACAAAAATCCTAGAATTTTTAACCAAATTTGTATGCTAAGTGTTCCGGAAAAGCAGGTTAAATAAGCAATGACTTCTTATTATAGATTACCCAATTTAAATAGCTACAATAAAGCCATCTGGGCATATCCACAGATGCACAGCTTGGCAGCAAGCACAGCAGTTTACAGAAGGTCATATGCTAAGTTTGGACATCCCAGCATTCCCTTTGCACTAAATTTTCAAAGCTAGATTATGAAGAAAAGATTGTGAATGTAATGCACATGTATAGTTAGTATTTTTTGCATTTGACATACTTGAAATCAATTGCTGTTTAAGGATGTAGTTATGTATTGTCTAACTCCATACTGAACACATGGAAAGTCATTTCAGAGTAATACCTTGTAAGACCTAGTTCTGTAAGTCAAGTTAGTTCTTTAAATGTGTAATTCAAACTTATACCTTGACTAATTTTGTGATTCAGTCCATGATTGGATTTAATTTCTCTTGTTTTAAAAATCTAAATTTTTCTTAATGAATATATAGTTATGAATAGAAATAAATTAAATTATTATGTAGTGGTGCTCAACCAAGGGTGATTTTCTCCCCAGGGGACATTTGGCAATGCATGGATACATGTTTGACTGTTACAGTAGAAGGAGGGGTTGGTACAGGCATCTAGTACATAGTGGCCAAGTAGGCCTTGAACTTTCTATAATGCCCACAACAGTCTTCTTGTTATTGAGCCAGAACTATCAATAATTCTGAGACTTAAAATCCTGTTACAGCATATGACATTGATGATTACATTTTATTGTCATGTCACTACTTCATAAATACACATGACCAGTTTGGTGTGTTATATGTAAGAACAGGGAGGCTTCACTGGGCAGACCTAAAAGCAGATTGGAGACAGCAAAATGGAGAGTCAGTAACCTGGAGTCTAACTGCTGGAAATTATACAATTTGAACTTGAGACAAAAAGAGATGGATTGGTAATAAACAATACCTCACTGGGATGTGAGACAATATAAGGAGATCTCACAAACATGTAATTAGAATCCCAGAGGTAGAGAATGGATCAGAAAAAATAATTTAAAGATCATAATGGAAAGCATTTTCCAAATGTGATGATAAACATCAACCTAAAAATCTAAGAGGTTTAGTGAATCTCAAGAAGATTAAAAACAAAGGAAAAGACATCTAGGGACAGAATAGACCTTTAAAAGTAAAAGATGAAGAGAAAAATCTTGAAGATGGGGTGGGTGGTCGGGGGGTAGGGAAGATGAATCATATACAAGAAACTACTAGAAACTATAGCGGACAAAAAAATTTTTTTTTTCTATTTTTCCCAAATTCTGTATCCAGCAAAAATATCCTTCAAAATACAGGTGAAATTAAGAATTTTCAAATACCTAAAAGTTAAGCGAATATGTTGCTAGCAAACTGCTCTACCAGAAATAAGAAACTTAATCAGAGGAGTGCCTGGGTGGCTCAGTGAGTTAAGCATCTGCCTTCGGCTTAGGTCATGATCCCAGGGTCCTGGGATTGAGCCCCGCATCGGGCTCCCTGCTCAGCGGGGAGCCTGCTTCTCCCTCTCCCTATGCTTGCTGCTCTGCCTACTTGTGCTCTCTCTCTCTGTCAAATAAATAAAATCTTAAAAAAAAAAAGAGAAACTTTATCAGAATGAAGGTAAATTATACCAAAATACCTGGAGAAAAACTAAATCTAAAAGAAGGAATTAAGAGCACCGAAAAAAAAGACTACAAGTGGTACATATAAAAGACTTATTTTGTTGGTGGTGTTAGGTAATGTAGAAACATATTACTGTTTAAAACAGAAAATAATGCTGTGGTAATAATTTGGGTTTATATCGTCTGTAGAACGAAAATACATAATAACCAATGCATGGGGGATGATGTATGTAATTACACTGTTGGTAAGGTTCATATGTTTTTAAAACTATGAATATAAAGTGATGATAATAACCTTAAGTACCCTGGGATAAATTAAAGATACATTTCATAATTCTTACAGAAACCACTAAAATAAAAATATAATAAAGATGCACTTTATTATACAGATACATTTCATAATTCTTACACACACACACACACATACACACACACACACACACACACACACACACCACATCTTTATCCATTCATCTGTTGATGGACATCTTGGCTCTTTCCATAGTTTGGCTATTGTGGACATTGCTGCTATAAACATCAGGTGCATGTACCCCTTCGGATCACTGCATTTCTGTCTTTGAGATAAATACCCAGTAGTGCAATTGCTGGGTCATAGGGTAGCTCTATTTTCAACTTTTTGAGGAACCTCCATACTGTTTTCCAGAGTGGCTGCACCAGCTTGCATTCCCAACAATAGTGTAGGAGGGTTCTCCTTTCTCCGCATCCTTGCCAACATCTGTCATTTCCTGACTTGTTAATTTTAGCCATTCTGACTGGTGTGAGGTGGTATCTCATTGAGGTTTTGATTTGGATTTCCCTGATGCCAAGTGATGTTGAACACTTTTTCATGTGTCTGTTGACCATTTGGATGACTTCTTTGGAAAAATATCTGTTCATGTCTTCTGCCCATTTCTTGATTGGATTATTTGTTCTTTGTCTGTTGATTTTGGTAAGTTCTTTATAGATTTTGGATACTAGCCCTTTATCTGATACGTCATTTGCAAATATCTTCTCCCATTCTGTCGGTTGTCTTTTGGTTTTGTTGACTGTTTCCTTTGCTGTGCAAAAGCTTTTTTTTTTTTTTTTTTTTTTTTAAAGATTTTTTTATTTATTTATTTGAGAGAGAGAGAATGAGAGAGCAAGCACATGACAGGGGGGAGGGTCAGAGGGAGAAGCAGACTCCCTGCCGAGCAGGGAGCCCGATGCGGGACTCGATCCAGGGACTCCAGGATCATGACCTGAGCCGAAGGCAGTCGCTTAACCAACTGAGCCACCCAGGTGCCCTGTGCAAAAGCTTTTTATCTTGGTTAAGTCCTAATAGTTCCTTTTTGCCCTTGCTTCCCTTGACTTTGATGATGTGTCTAGGAAGAAGTTGCTGTGGCTAAGGTCGAAGAGGTTGCTGCCTGTGTTCTCTAGGATTTTGATGGATTCCTGTCTCACACTGAGGTCTTTGATCCATTTTGAGTCTATTTTTGTGTGTGGTGTAAGGAAATGGTCCAGTTTCATTCTTCTGCATGTGGCTGTCCAGTTTTCCCAACACCATTTGTTGAAGAGACAGTCTTTTTTCGAGTAGACATTCTTTCCTGCTTTGTTGAAGTTTAGTTGACCATAGAATTGAGGGTCCATTTCTGGGCTCTCTATTCTGTTCCATTGATCTATGTGTCTATTTTTATGCCAATACGATACTGTCTTAATGATTACACCTTTGTAATAGAGCTTGAAGTCCAGAATTGTGATGCCACCAAGTTTGCTTTTCTTTTTCAACATTCCTCTGGCTATTCAGAGTCTTTTCTGGTTCCATACAAATTTTAGGATTATTTTTTCCATTTCTTTGAAAAAAGTTGATGGTATTTTGATAGGGATTGCACTGAAAGTGCAGATTGCTCAAGGTAGCATTGACATCTTCACAATATTTGTTCTTCCAATCCATGAGCATGGAACGTTTTTCCATTTCTTTGTGTCTTCCTCAATTTCTTTCATGAGTATTCTATAGTTTTCTGAGTACAGATCCTTTGCCTCTTTGGTTAGGTTTATTCCTAGGTATCTTATGGTTTTGGGTGCAATTGTAAATGGGATGGACTCCTTAAATTCTCTTTCTTCTGTCTTGTTGTTGATGTATAGGAATGCCACTGATTTCTGTGCACTGATTTTATATCCTGCCACTTTACTGAGTTCCTGTATGAGTTCTAGCAGTTTTGGGAGTCTTTGGGGTTTTCCCCATAAAATATCATATCATCTGCAAAGAGTGAGTTTGACTTCTTCTTTGCTGATTCAGATGCCTCTTATTTCTTTTTGTTGTCTGATTGCTGTGGCTAGGACTTCTAGTACTATGTTGAATAGCAGTGCTAATAGTGGACATTTCTGCCATGTTCTGGACCTTAGGGGAAAAGCTCTCAGTTTTTCCCCATTGAGAATGATATTCGCTGTGTGCTTTTCATAGATGGCTTTTATGATATTGAGGTATGTACCCTCTATCCCTACACTCGGAAGAGTTTTAATCAAAAAACGATGCTGTACTTTGTCAAACGCTTTTTCTGCATCTATTGAGAGGATCATATGGTTCTTGTTCTTTCTTTTATTAATGTATTGTATCACATTGATTGATTTGTGGATGTTGAACCAACCTTGCAGCCCAGGAATAAATCCCACTTGGTCATGGTGAAGAATCCTTTTAATGTACTGTTGGATCCTATTGGCTAGTATTTTGGTGAGAATTTTTGCATCCATGTTCATGAAGGATATTGGTCTGTAATTCTCCTTTTTGATGGAGTCTTTGTCTGGTTTTGGGATCAAGGTAATGGTGGCCTCATAAAATGAGTTTGGAAGTTTTCCTTCCATTTCTATTTTTTGGAACAGTTTCAGAAGAATAGGTATTAATTCTTCTTTAAATGTTTGGTAGAATTCCCCTGGAAAGCCATCTGGCCCTGGGCTCTTGTTTGTTGGGAGATTTTTGATTACTGCTTCAATTTCCTTGCTGGTTATGGGTTTGTTCAGGTTTTTTATTTCTTCTTGGTCCAGTTTTGCTAGTTTATACGTCTCTAGGAATGCATCCATTTCTTCCAGATTATCCAGTTTGCTGGCATAGAGTTGCTCATAATATGTTCTTATAATTGTTTGTATTTCTTTGGTTTGGTTGTGATCTCCTCTCTTTCATTTATGATTTTATTTTCGTCATTTTTCTTTTGATAAGTCTGGCCAGGGTTTAATCAATCTTATTAATTCTTTCAAAGAACCAACTCCTGGTTTTGTTGATCTGTTCTACTGTTCTTTTGGTTTCTATTTCATTGATTTCTGCTCTGATCTTTACTATTTCTCTTCTCCTGCTGGGTTTAGACTTTATTTGCTGTTCTTCCTCCAGCTCCTTTAGGTGTAGGGTTAGGTTGTATATTTGAGAGCTTTCTTGTTTCTTGAGAAAGGCTTGTATTGCTATGTACTTTCCTCTTAGGACTCCCTTTGCTGCATCCCAAAGATTTTGAACAGTTGTGTTTTCATTTTCATTGGTTTCCATGAACTTTTTAAATTGTTCTTTAATTTCCTGGTTGACCTATTCATTCTTTAGTAGGATGCTCTTTAGCCTCCATGTATTTGAGTTCTTTCCGATTTTCCTCTTGTGATTGGGTTCTAGTTTCAAAGCATTGTGGTCTGAAAATATGCAGGGAATGATCCCAGTCTTTTGGTATCAGTTGAGACCTGATTTGTGAGCTAAGATGTGATCTATTCTGGAGACTGTTTCATGGGCACTAGAGAAGAATATGTATTCTGTTGCTTTGGGATGGAATGTTCTGAATATATCTGTGAAGTCCATTTGGTCCAGTGTGTCATTTAAAGCCTTTATTTCCTTATTGATCTTTTGCTTAGATGATCTGTCCATTTCAGTGAGGGTGGTGTTAAAGTCCCCTACTATTATTGTATTTTTGTCACTGTGTTTTTTTTTATTTTGTTATTAATTGGCTTATATAATTGGCTGCTCCCATGTTAGGGGCATAGGTATTTACAATTGTTAGATCTTCTTGTTGGATAGACCCTTTAAGTAGGATACAGTGTCCTTCCTCATCTCTTATTATAGTGTTTTGTTTAAAATCTAATTCGTCTGATATAAGGATTGCCACCCCACAAGCTGTCCTATTTCTACCTAGAATTTTAATTTAGAATACATGTGTTTTAACCATGAAATTAATCACATTCATATTGTTTGGATCATGTTAAGGATATAAACAATATCAAATAAGACTGGCACAGAATGACTGACAGAAGGTAGGGAAGATTTGTCCCCTAGTAAGTGGTGACAAGAAGCCAGCTTGGAATTAACCCATTTGCTATTGGTATATCAAAAGTCTTTATGATACACATAGAGATCATAGTTAGCTGGATAAGAATGATCACATATACTTAAAGCAGAACAGTCTGTGACTTGCTAAACTGTTAGTATCAACTCTTTGTTTTCAACACTAATTGATATAATGCAAAAATATTGTGTTGCTGATCTATTATTTTTACAGAGCTAACAACATTTATCCCAGTGTCTCCCAAAAGTTTTTGGACAATGTCTTCCAGTAAGTAATGCATTTTACTGATACTCAGCACACACATACATACTCACTCATTCATATAAAAACCTGGAATTAAAAAATGTTTCATAAAGAAATGCATCCCCTTACAGTGCATAATGGTAATTTGCTTTATTCTGTTCTATTCAATTACATTCTATTCTACCTTATTCAATTCTATTTATTAATGAAAGGCTTAACCCACTAAATTGATTTCATGATCCACTAATGAGTCATGAGCCACAATTTGAAAATTAATATCTATACTATAATAATCATAATTGGTTAGAGTAAGCCACAAAAATATATAATAAGTGTAGTCTGTAATCATCACATTAAACTATTTAGACAATCATATTATGAATAGAAGTATTTAACTAGATTCTTTTTAATTGGAAAAAATAACTTGATTCTTAATACTGTTCATCTGAGAGGTAGGCAATGATTTGCAGTGTGCTACTTATTATCTATGACCACTTTTCCTCCTCAATTAAATGAGTTCTCTGTGTAAAGACGGTTTCCTCAATGAGTCTTGAGAAGTGAATGTGAAATGAGATATATAAAAGGAAGGAGAATTAGAAACATTAGTGAAAAGGATTAGAGTAGAATAAGATCAAGAGACGAAAATCATACAGGGGTGCCTGGGTGGCTCAGTCCGTTAAGCATCTGACTTCAGCTTAGGTCATGATCTCGGGATCCTGGGATGCAGCCCTGCGTTGGGCTCCCTGCTTGGCAGGGAGTCTGCTTGTCCTTCTCCCTCTCCCTCTGTCCCTCCCCCTGCTTGTGCTCTCTCTGTCTCTCTCTCAAATAAAATCTTAAAGAAAATCGTACAATATAAGGCAAAAAAGAAAATAAGATAAATATATACAAAATGTTAGACAAATCAATAAAGAAAAAAGAAATATGCTACTGCTAGGAAATGAGAAAATATCAGTATCAAGAATCCTTCAAGAGCAGAATTTACTAATGATAGCAATACTGTACTGAGCACTTCTTACCTGTTAGGTGCTTTTCTAGGTGATGAACACTTGCTAACTTATTTATAGTCTCGTAACAACCTAGAAGGCAGGCACAGTTGTTACCCCCACTTCATAGAGCAGCAAGCCAAGGTAAGGCTTTCCAGATCACACAGCTTGCAAGTGTTAGATCCACAACATGAACAGAAATTGTCTAGCCCCAAAGCCCACACTTAACTACTACCTCACATTCCAAAGTTACTACATTATGAGCTAGATAAAACTATATTCATGTTGTGACTAAGGAACTTTTTCTAAAAGTCCTACAGGCAGTAAATGAGAGAACCGTGCCTCAAATCCACATGACTCTAAATTTAAACCTTGTTTTCTTAAGAACTATGTTCTACAGACTTATTATGAACATTTGCCATTCCCTCCACCCTCTGCTTCATGCTTTATCCACTTTGTAATACACCATTTAATTCTCACAAAGACCTAATAGAAAACTATTATTATCTCTGTGTTATGTGTATATGAAGACATTCAGATCTAGATGGCTTACTAGCTTATATAGAGTCATGCCGGTAGTAAATGGAAGAGCCTGGATTCAAAGTGAGGCCTTCTGACTCTAGTATATTTAATCTTAACCAATATGGTATAATGCTCATCAACAGGAAGAGTCCACAGGATATCACATTTGGAGTACTGTATTTAAAATCATAGGTATTACATATTTTATGGAAGCACATTCAAATGGAAAGAATTAAGAATAATGACAGAGGAAAAAGGGACCATGCTTGCTGGAGGATATTTATAGCTATAACATTTAACAGTAAAACAAAGAGCTGTGGGATATTATTAGTCCTATTACAAGTGGTATACTGGTCTACTGTTCAAAAAGTGATATAAGTACAATGCAGAACTGTAAGCACATTTAGTGGAAACAAGTCTTAAATTAACAGTGAAGAATCATGATTTGTTACTGGAGGCAGTGAAAATACTCAGTTTCTTCATACCAAAGGCCAAGATAAATTCCTGATATATTAAATAGTTAACAAAGAAAATTAAAAAAAAATATGGATGAGCTTATATTATGTCTAGAGTATCTTGGAGGCATAAAAGAAAGTTTAAAAATCATTAAAAAAAATCTATTGAACGTATGTATGTTAAAAAAGAACACCTTAATATAATCAAATGTAATCAAGCAAGAAACCTGGAAAAACTAAAGTATTTGCAAATATGGCCAAGCATGTATTGCTTAGTTTAATCAATACAATGTTCATAAATATTAAGAAATACATGAAAATACCTTTAGGAAAATAGACTCCAAAAAGAACAGGAGAAAGAGTAGTACTTAGTGAGGGGCAGACACAATGACCTTTGATTATGCATGGACATAAGTCATCAAAGAATGGGGCCCTTTATGTGGCTTCACATTAATTAAGAGTTTGGGCCCTGAAATCTGTTGGATGTGGTTTTGAATCCATATTCACTCAACCTCAAGCAGCTATGTGGACCTGGTCTAATTATCTTGAAAAGTTCCTTCAGAAATGTGACAGCTTTTAACAATGACAAACCCCCCCTTCTTATTTAATTATATATTGTTTCTATCTTTTAGGAAATTTTTCAGTTATAATTTCTGCATGGTTTTCTCACATTACTACTTATCCATGTGGACTTGCTTCATATAGATTTCTTATAAGTATCTTGCATTCCCTCCTATCTATATTCTGTTGTCTGTCTCTTCCTCTTCTTTTGGGGGGCTATCCCTATATCATGAAGATCATTTAATGGAGGAGCCCTATAAAAGTAGCATAATTAATACATATGGAAGTGACAATATAGAATCTAAGAAGGGGGTCAAATTTGGAAATTTTCAGAGATCTGGAAAAGATAGGGTTGCCATATATAATACCAACACTGTTAAATTTGAATTTCAAGTAAATACTATTTGGAACTTAATTATACAAAAAAAAAAAAAATGTTTTTAGTAAATGTGGCAATCATGAGGGGCATGTACCAAATAAAACAATCCTAACATTGGAAAATTCAATTTAAGACCATTTTGGAAGTTGACTAAAATGACAACCTAGGAACTTAGGTAGAAATGAAAATAAAAGAAAAAAGATGCTAAAATGAGTTGGACTACTAAAAACAGAAGAATGAGATGTAAAGCTTGGAACTAGATTTAAAACTCTTCCTAGGTCAGAGGCTATAGAACAGTCATAAGAGGCAGGCAATTTTGTTTAGTACAAATAAAATGACTGACCCTAAGATATATCAGATATGACTTAGAAGATTTATTGCAAGATTGAGTTATCAAGGGGGAAAAAAGGTTAGATTTATGATTATATATAATCCAAAGAGATAGACATCTAGATGAAATATTTATTTATGAATGGAACCGGAAGGATGATGGTTTCATCATCCTTGACTTTTGACTTTTGTTAAGTCAAAAGTATGTCAAATGTATTAGTTGAAATCGATGCAAGTACCCTAAAATTCTGTTAGAAGGACAATGGCACCACATGGAAGGGTAGTTTTATCAACTTTTATTAAAACCAATAATTGTATCAAGCTTTTTGTTTCTAGGCATAAGAATACTTTTCCTAGAAAATTTATATACAAGATCAATATGTAAAATAGACAACAATGAAATTGGAGTGGTAGAAGAAGTTGAGGGGCTCAAATTCTCAATAAGAACCAGATTAGAAATTTAAGAGCCTTAAACACTGTAATGATGGATTTCCTCACTCTAGAATAAACTCAAACATAAGCACACACACATACACTCAAAACTGTAAAGTAATTTGGAGTCTCAAAGTGTCAATTGACTTTTATTTTCAAATATAACTTTTTTAAAGATTTTATTTATTAGAGCAAGAATGCAAGCAGGGGTTGTGTCAAAGGGAGAGGGAGAGGCAGGCTCTCCACTGAGCGGGGAGCCCAATGTAGGGCTTGATCCCAGGACCCCCAGGATCATGACCTGAGCCGAAGGCAAATGCTTAACCCACTTAGCCACTCAGGCGCCCCTCAAATATAATTTTAAAAATTATTTTTCCACCTTCTGGAATATTTGTTTTTTTACTGGTAGTTTATACAAGGGCATAGGTATACATCTTGGTGAACTAAGCTATAGCAAAGGCTATGCTCTTTTTTCCTCCAAAGGGAGTTCCAAAGAACATGAAGAGATTTGATCAAGAATATATTTGAAGCAAAGGCACGTAATTCATAAAAATAACAGGAATGATGAGCAAGAAGAAATAAAAATTGTGAAATGTTGAGTCAGACACTGATTTTCCTTACTGTTGTGGTGTCAGAACTAAAAATTTATTTTGCAAAATCTAGAAATACTATGTGGAAATCATCTAATTCTTGTGATATGAAGGACTTATTACAAGGGAGATAAGAATAAGGAAAGAAACAGAAACCTCATTTTTATTTCAAAGTGGCAAAGCATGGGTATAATGTGAAATAGAATGTGAAGACCTCTCTCTCATAAAGGAGGTATAAAGCTCTGGGACTTAAAGAACAAAAGTAGGCATTTCCAATTGCAAAATCATTTAATAGAGTTCAAAGGCAGAGTGTAGAAATTGAAGAAATAGCAGGCAATAGAAATATTTCATCTTTACCTACACTGAATAAGCCTTTCTAGATATTCTGTTCTCAGGCTTTTATTTATTACACTCTCTTCCTGGGAATTCCTACCTGCTTCCAGGAAGCTGGGAAGTCCTGCTCCTAGAACTTCAGATATCCCCTCTGTGTTATTAGTGTCCACAAGTAAAACAGGTATTTCAGCATTGCACAGGGTTGTCCAGAGTGGAGGTGGTGGGTGTCAGACACACATATATAAGCACACATACATATATAGTTGGTAGGAGACCAGAAGCAATATAAATTGCATTTGCATTGCAGCTCAGAGCCAGCCAGCCAGCCACTGGGTTTTGAAACATCTAAATATTACAAACCTCACATTTGGTCCTCATTTTGAGGGTAGGAATGCTGTAAAACAGAAACACCATTTTCTTTTATGTCTTGGAAACATAAGACTTTTTTAAAAAAAAGATTTGAGAGCAAGCATGAGTGAAGGGGGAGGGGTGGCAGAGGGAAAGGGAGAAGCAAGCTATCCACGGAGCAGGGAGCCTGATTCAGGGCTTGATCCCAGGACCCTGAGATCATGACCTGAGCCGAAGGCAATGCTTAACCGACTGAGCCACCCAGGGGCCCAGATACCTAGACTCTCTATAGGGCTATACCTATTCATCTTGGTGGTGGGCAACCTAAGAAGATGGAAGTTGAGAGTTTTTTCTCTCATTCAAGGCACTTAGTTTTAATGTAGCAGTTGGCATGACTCAATGCTGAGTTGAAAGGTAGCACACTTACTCTGAAGTCTACAGTGGCAAGGCAAGATAGCCATTTTTCTCTCTCCAACAAATAGACCCTGAGGGGGACTGCTGGCCTGTTTTTTCTTCTTTAGAGGAAACTGGGGGCTGGTAGCTATGTAGAGTCAAAAGGTATTTGAATCAGTTTGAGGGTGCTAATGAGTTCTGTCCAATCCAAGAGAAAGATTAATTCACTATCTATACCAAGCTTAGATTCCAGCAGTAAGAAGAGTGAAGAGATGGTGACCAGAGGATTCTGACAATGCCTAATCCAAAGGATGACATCTTCTCACCAGTCCTGTCCCATCTTTGCCCTGTCTCTGCCCATCTCCCCCTGCCCCACCCCAGTGCCATAGGATTGAAAAGCTGTACTCCTTATCCAAGAAACACATTCTGAAAATCTGGTTTTATTTTATTAAAATGAGATTGAACATCACTTAAGGAGATGATTTTCATTATTACACAAGGTTAAGTATACTGTTTATAGCTAAATAAAGTTAATGTTTTTCACATTAGAGCATGAGTGAATTCTTATGAGGAAGTAATGAATAAACAAAATAAATTAAGATTAAAAATGAATACTTTCTCAGCACATAAAAGTTATGGTATAGGTAAAGTTTTGCAACTCATGCTAACAATTCTATTAATTTTGCTGCATTTACTAACACCCAGTGACAATTACACTAAGTATCTCATTCACACTCTTTGGCAAATTTGCCTCCAGAATCTTGGTAATGGAGGGAATTGAAGGAGGCAGTGTTATGGAAAGAAGGGCTGAGATCCTACCTTGAAAATCGTTCTTTTCACTTAGAGTGAATGTTTATTTAGTGTGGCTTTGATAGAACTGAATAAAACTTATTTAGTGTTTTCCCAGTGTCTTAAGGAGTGCCTACCTGGAATTTTTATTATGCTTTTAGAGCAGATAAATGCAGAAATTATGACTGGCAGTTATATGTGAAATCTTATTTATCTAGGCAATATGCAAGTTCAGTCTCTGTAAGCTTAAATGTGTAGATGTGCCTTTCCAATTCTCTTTAGATTCAGATTCAAATAATAGTTACTGATTGCCACTTACAAGCCAGAACTAGTGATAAGTTCTTCATAAACATTTTATCCTTGAAATCTCCTGAAAAATTTGTGAGGTAAATATTATTATACCCAGTTTATAGACGAGAAAACTGATGTTGAAAGCAGTTAATTAACTTCCCAAGGACAAATAACTATAAAGGTGATAGAACCAAGATTTGAATTTTGTTGGTCTTGTAATTTAAATTCTAAGGCTTTTGTTGTTGATGCTGCTACTTTCCTTTTTTGTTTGTTTTTATTCCTCCTTTCTTAGGCTCCATTAGAAAGTCAACCTAAGTTTGCAGGACTCTGATATTCAATCATCTTTCCCTGCTCCCAAACCCCTTCAAATTAAACAGATTGGGGCTTTAAAAATAATGTTTCAAAACAAAAGCCAGAACAAACCCAGCTTAGCTTCGTGGCAGATGTTCTAGTTCTAGGCTGAATTAGTCATCAAATCTGCCACTCCTTTGTATGTTTTTATTGTTGTTGATTTTGGAGAATGACATTAAATTAATGAATTGCCTTTCAAATACCCCTTGAATATGCGCTTATAGCCATAGACAGTAGGCCCAGGTGTGGTATTAGAGTTAATTAGAATGTGCACATTAAGTGCATCTCAGAAGGCTGCATATCCAGTGCAAATTTTCAAGTGCTTAATGTTCATTCAGATGTGTGTAGTGATTGCAGCATTACAGAGGACAAAACTAGAAGGCTGTGAGCTTATGAGCTTGAACAGCCTTCTTGTGAACGCAAGAGAAAACTGAATGAAGTGAGGTGGCAAAATCTTACTGATTCCTTTGGAATTGATTCTTATTGCATTAACCAGTAGGATGCACATATTGCATAATAATAATTGATATAACAGGACATTCATTTTGGCTTGGTTCAGCATGCAGTGTCTGTTTATCTGTGTACTGGCCATTTTGAGAGTATTCATGTCAGATAAAATGCTAGTGTCACATGACAAACATGTCTAATACTCTTGTTTACCAACTGGTGATTATGTCTTTAAAAATTCGTCTAATTTTTGTTGGGGTTTTATGATTCATGAAATTATACTTTTTTTGGGGGGGGAGGCTTACATTTGTAACAAGTTGAGAGAGACAAGTGTCTCTGTCAGACAGATGGAAATCAAAATAACATTATTCTTACTGAGTAAGCCAGTTAGAAAATGGTGCTTTAGATTTATGACAAAAAAGACTCAGTGATGCCAAAATTGGGTTTGAATTAGGTAGTCACAAGCAGCCCTGGACAAGCTCAGACCTCCTCTGTCAGTAAGAGGCCTTTTCGTGCATAGCAGTGGAATGAATGCATTTTATAGATAAGAGTTTCTAAAGTGAATCAAAGTAGAGCCTAGCCATACACCTTAGTTCTTCTCCTAAACTCACGAATCAGTTAAATTGGTTACCATTTGAAGACGTCAAATGTTTTATTCCATAGTAGAATAATATCTTGCTTTGTCAAAACAAAGCTAAAACAAGAACAACAAGCCACCAGCATTTTAAAGTGCACTAATTTGAAAATTGGAGTTATAAAAAATAAGTTAGGCAAAATATATACGCCTCTAAGAGTCTCTCTCTCTGTCTCTCCACCTTTCTACGTCTTTCTCTTTCTTCCTCTATCTCTACATTAAAGAATGCATGTAAAACTGCCTATGTATGCGGGTCAGTAGCATACAGAAGTATTATAAGGATTTCACATTGACTGTAGGAAACCACCACAGTTTTCACTAAAGAAGGTCCAAAAGGCTTAAAAATTGTGATAAAGTATTTTCACAAGCTTGTCCATTTAAGCTGAGGTAACCCAAACTAGGTCTTAAGCATCTCATGTTTATATTATCTCCTCTATTGTATTAGTTTCCTATTGCTGTTACAAGGAATTGCCCCAAACTGAGGAGCAATTTTTATTTGTTATCTTACAGATTTAGAGGTTTGTAGTATAAAATGAGTTTTTCTGGGATAAAATCAATGTCATTAGAGCTCCATTCCATCTGGAGACTTGGGGGGGGGGGGGGCTGCAGAATTTATCCCCTTGCCTTTTCCAGCATCTAGAAACCACCTACATTTCTTGGCTCGTGGCTACTTCCTCCATCTTCAAAGACAGGAGTGTAGCATCTTCTAATCTAAGGACCTTCAAGAAACTCTTCTATAGTTTTCTTGTATAAAAATTTCTGAAAAGGACTCTGTAATTACTTTGGGCCCACTCTACTAATCTAGGACAGTCTCCTCAATTCAAGGTCCTTGATAAACATAACTGCAAAGTCCCTTTTGCCATGACTAAGATAATATACTTATAGGTGCCAGTGATTAGGACATGAATGCTTTTGGGAGCTATTTTTCTGCCTACCTCACCCAAGCATCTCATATAGCCTGAGGGGATATGACTTTTGCTCACATTCATACCCACAGTACTTGGCTATAAACAATCAGAAGTAAAAGCAACTGTATAGAGTCCTAAGTTATAATATTTAGCTTGGAGTAAAAGACAAAAAAACACATGATTATCTCAATAGACACAGAAAAATCCAATACCTACCTATGATAAAAACACTAACAAACTAGGAATAGAATTAAGCATTCAGAAATTAATTCTTACATCTATGTTCAAGTGATTTTTCACTGAGGTACCAAGATAATTCGATTGGGAAAAATAGTTTTTATAACAAACAGTGTTTGGGCAGCTGAGTATACACATGCAAAATATGAATCTGGATACCTACCAAACACCATATACAGAAATTAAGACAAAATGCATGCTAGACCTAAATGTAAGAGCTAAAACTATTAAACCCTTTTCTTTATAGCCTAAATATCTATCTTTTTCTTTATCTTCTTTCTTTTCCTTCTTTCTTTTTCTTTCTTTTCTTTTCTTTTCTTTCTTTTTCTTTCTTTCTCTTTTTCTTTCTTTTTCTTTCTTCTTTCTATTATTTTTTTTTTTAAAGATTTTTATTTATTTATTTGACAGAGAGACAGCGAGAGCAGGAACACAAGCAGGGGGAGTGGGAGAGGGAGAAGCAGGCTCCCTGCTAAGCGGGGAGCCCGATGTGGGACTCGATCCCAGGACCCTGGGATCTTGACCTGAGCTGAAGGCAGACGCTTAACGACTGAGCCACCCAGGCGCCCGTCTTCTTTCTATTATTAACATATAATGTGTTATTTGTTTCAGGGGTACAGGTCTGTGATTCATCAGTCTTACACAATTCACAGCACTCACCACAGCACATACCCTCCCCAGTGTCCATCACCCAGCCACCCCATCCTTCCCACCCCGCTCCACTCCAGCAACCCTCAGTTTGTAAAACTATTAAACACTTAAAAGAAAAAAAAGAAACAGATCTTCATGTCCTTGGGTTAGGTCATGATTTCTTACATATGACATTAAAATACAAGCAATGAAAGAAAAACATGATAAACTGGACATCATAAAATTACAATCTTTTGTTCTTCAAATGACAACCACAGTGAAAGTGAAAAGATAATTTACAAATGGGGAGAAAACATTTTCAAATGATATATCTGGTATCCAAAATATATAAAGATCTCTTAACAGCTCAGTAAGAGTACAGCCATCCCTTGAAGTTCTTCAGATGATTAAAAATAGTTTATACAATTGTACAAAATTATGATAGATTTATTTAACCTTTCTTGAGAGAGAACTACATAAAAGGAATTATAATTTCTCCCTCTTCATCTCTTCACATAACTCAGATAATAACAGTGGCCATTGATACCTCATTAAGGCAAAGAAATATGATGTGGAAGGGATTTGAATTCAGACAAATACATAGTCAGATCCTGGTTATGTACTTAATTACCTGTATGACTGCTGATAAGTCACCTAACTTTCATAACCCTCATTTGTTTTTTGTTTGCTATTAAGTTAAACTTAATAATGCTAATTGATGGACTAACTCTATAAATAATCACAACATAATTGCTATAAGCTTGCCCCTGTTTAAAGCCCCCGGGAAATAGTGCCAAATATATAATATATACTGTATTTCAATGTACAGGTAGGGTTATAGGAATGATTACACAAAATAATTTAAACTAATCCTTACATTATCATATACATAAGAGGCCTAAATAAGATACCGCTTTTTCTTTATATGCCAGTACTGAGTCCCTTCAAATCTGTAATATTCTGCAATGCCTATGCCAGTTCAGTTGCATTTCTGTCAACAAAGCATTAGATAGTACTTGGCTATTGTATATCCTGAGCAGGTCTTGGTGAAATTTGATTTGTATGAAGTAGACTTACTTCTCTAATTTATTAGCAATATTTAGAATTTGAACCTGGCTTTGGGAATTACTGACAAATATATTGATCTCACAATTGCATTACCTAAAACATTTACCAAAAAATGTAAATTTTTTTTTACATTGGCCACTAACCTAAATTCTCTCTAGTTAACTAACCCTTTCAGCAGTTCTGCCATCAATTTTACAAAATGCTTTGTGATTTCCTTTTTCTCTTGGAGATACAATGAAATAATGGCAAGAGTAGAAAAACCATTTTATTTTACTTTAAAGATTTTATTTCCTTATTTAGAGAATGGAGTGGAGGTGCAGAGGGAGAGGAACAAGCAGACTCTGCACTGAGCACAAAGCTTGACACGGGGCTCAATCTCATGACCCTGAGATCATGACCTGAGCCGAAATCAACAGTCAGATGCTCAACCAACTGAGCCACCCAGGTGCCCAAAAAACCATTTTAAAAGATAGCTAAGGATTTTTTGTTTTTATTTTCCTGGAAAAAAAAAAAAAAAACAGAAAATTTTAGATTACTGTAAGATGTGTGATGTACTGGTTATTAAATAATGTGGAACAACTCATTTTGTTGTTGTTGTTCCATGTGATTTTTGTTGAATTTTAGAGTGCTTTTGTCTAGAAGCCTGACAAACCAGGAAAAAAAAAGAATTATATTGAGAACAAACAGTTCTTGAAGTTAGCAAGTCAATGAGAAGCATAAAGCTCTGGCTTAATATTTTTCCTTCATATCACTGAACTCTTTTCCACAACTCTGGTTGACATTCAAAACAGAACATTGCTAGTAAGGCAACAGAATACAAACAAACAGAAGCCAGAAACAATTTTATAACATTTTGTGAAGTAGACCAGGGTAATGCATTCTCAACTCTGCTGAAGTTAAAAAAAATAAATAGGGGCGCCTGGGTGGCTCAGTCGTTAAGCGTCTGCCTTCGGCTCAGGTCATGATCCCAGGGTCCTGGGATCCAGCCCCGCATCAGGCTCCCTGCTCGGCAGGAAGCCTGCTTCTCCCTCTCCCACTCCCCCTGCTTGTGTTCCCTCTCAATGTCTCTCGCTGTCAAATAAAATCTTTAAAATGAATAAATAAATAAATAAATAAATAAATAAATAAATAAATAAAAATACAAGATTGCTCAAATAATGGGTTATGATTTAAGAAGGGAATGAGGCAGAAATGTTATGATTTCCATAAAGTTTGGAGTGTTTATATAATTTCTAATGGAAACATAATATGAATTTTTAATTATCGTTTCTGTTTATTTTACAAAACCTTATTTTTTTCAAACAGGATTATTTACTGAAATCAACATAAATCATAGGTGCACAGTTGCATGGAATTCAACAGGGTAAATTCACAATTGTAACTAACATTCAGATGAAGTAGAATACTGCCAATTCCTTGGAAAACTTCTGCCCCCAAGTTGGCTACAAGTCACTATCTGCCCTCAATCCTGTCATAAAATAACTATTAATCTGATTTCTAATACATTCAATTACTCATAGCTGTTTTGAAATTTTTATAAAAGAATCATGAAATGTATATTTTGTTTAATATTCACAAAGTGCTTTGTGAGATTCACCCATCTTTTTACATATATAAATTAATTTCATTGTTGTACAGTATTTCACTATATGCATTTACAATTAAGTATATAAATTCTACTGAAGATGGACATTTCTGCTACTTGTTAGTGGCAATTAATAGTAAACAAAGATGCCATTACACTGAGGTAGCCTTAATGCCTTAGTAGCCTAAGTAAGCAAACCAAGTCTTAAGCCTGCAAATGACAAAGAAATCAAAACCTGAGTACAACCAATCACAAACAGGCAACTAGGCTTTCCCAAATAAGGCAACTGCTTAAGCTATACCCAAATAATTTCCTTGCTTTGCTTCCACATCTTCTCTGTAGAAGTCTTATCCCTGGTTCCTTGTGGTGGAGCATTCCTAGACACTTCTGGTTTAGTGCTACCTGACTGGAATTAATTTTTGCTCAAATAAACTTTTAAAAATTAAAAAAAAAAATGCTTCCATGAACATTCTTCTACGTGTTCATACATGCCACTAAACCAAAATGAAGAACTAAGTTGGGAGAACTTACCTAACCAGAAATTGAGTTACTATAGAGCTATAGAAGTTAAGGAAAAATGGGACTAGCAAAAGGTTAGATAAATAGATCAGTGAGAAAGAATAGAGTCCAGGAACACACACATGTACACATATATGCACACTCGATTTATGACCTAGGCAACAGTATAATTCAATGTGTGTAGAATGGTCTTTTCAGTGAATGATGCTGGAACAATTTGACATACTTAAAAAAAAAATTCATACTCACCAAATGATATGACTGAAAAAATGTTTTAAAAAAATTAGACTTGGGTGCCTGGGTGGCTCAGTTGGTTAAGCGACTGCCTTCGGCTCAGGTCATGATCCTGGAGTCCCTGGATCGAGTCCCGCATCGGGCTCCCTGCTCAGCAGGGAGCCTGCTTCTCCCTCTGACCCTCCCCCCCCCTCATGTGCTCTCTCTCTCTCTCATTCTCTCTGTCTCAAATAAATAAATAAAATCTTAAAAAAAATAAAAAAATTAGACTTGGGGGAGATATTCACATTATATATATGTAGCAAAAGGTTCATATACATACATATATACACATACACCTATATATGCCTAGATATACACACATACTCACAAATATGTACATATACACATATATACGGATACATAACATGAATATGTGAATAAATATAATAAAGGCAAAAAAAACCAAACAATCCATTTTTTAATAGGGAAAAGACTAGAACAGATACTTCACAAAAAGGATATTGAAATAATTTTAAAAAACTGCTGAAAATCATTAATCATTTAAGAAATGCAAATTAAGACCACAATGAGATATTACTGTACATGCATCAGAATAACACAAATTTAAAACAAGATGAATACCTTCTTTGCAGAAATGTCTGTTCATGTGTTCTGCCCATTTCTTGATTGGAGAGTGGGAGGGTTGGGGTGGCTGGGTGATGGACATTGGGGATGGTATGTGCTCTGGTGAGTGCTGTGAATTGTGTAAGACTGATGAATCACAGACCTGTACCCCGAAACAAGTAATACACTATATGTTAATAAAAAAAGACAAATACCAAATATGGATGAGAATGAGGAGAAACTGGTATTTTCATACATTGCTCATAGGAAAGCAAAATGGTACAAGCACTTTGGAAAGTTAGTTGTTTCAGTGTTCAGCCTATGATCAGCAGTTCTACTCCAAATTATATACCCAGAAGAAATAAGAGCATAAGTCCACAAAAATCCATGCAAAGGATGTTCACAGGAGTTTTATTTGTAATAGCTAAAAACTGGAAACAATCCAATTGCATACCAAAGGAGAATGGATAATAATGATATGCTTAAAAATAATTCTACACAGCGGTAGGAAAGAATAAACAAATGTCACATGTAACAAGATGGATAAATTTTACAAACATAGTAATGGATAATAGAAGTCAGACACATAAACATATACAGTTTTATGTTTAAATTCAAGTACAGTTAGTGAATTATATGAAGTCCAAGCACAGTTTGAAATCAGAAAAGAGTTACGTCTGGGGAGTACCATAGCCTGGGAATATATACAAGGGATAAAAAAGGATGCTGAAAACACTCTAAATTTTGACTTAAGTGGCAATTACATAGAGGTCACATATATATATACAATATTTAAGCCAAATATGAGATTAGTGCCCTTCACAGGTTTTTTGAATATATTTATCCAATTTAGACAAATAACCAGCTTATCTGTGTACCAAAAAAAAAAAAGGAAAAGAAAAGATATTTCACCGGGATTATATCTTCCATCCAGGTATGGAGCTTATCCATTCATTTAAGTGTTCTTTACTTTCTCTCAATATTTTAAAATTATTTTCTGAATAAAAGTATTATATAGTTTATTAGATATGTTTTGTTTTGTATAGTGCCGATTATAAATGTAATTGCTATTTTTTTAATTTCTGAAAGCAATGATAGTTTTATATTTTTCTTTTCCACTTTGTAGGATTTAAATTTTTTTTTTTTTTTTTTTTTTGCCTGCCTTTACACTAGCTAGTAACTTTGAGACATATCAAATACAAGTGATGATATGGGGTATTCTTTTCTGTTTCCCAGTCTCTAGGGAAAAGCTTTCCACACTTGACCATTAATTTTAATTGTTGAAACTTTTTGTAACTTTTCTTTTTTTACATTTTAAGAGTGTTATCTTTTAATTTTAATTTGCTAAGATTCATATTGTTATCATGAATATGTGTTGACTTTTATAAATTTTTTCATCTGTGAAGAGAATATGGTTTGTATACCTTATTTTTTTTTTTTTTTAAGATTTTTTTATTTATTTGTGAGAGAGACAATGAGAGAGAGAGAGCATGAGAGGGAGGAGGGTCAGAGGGAGAAGCAGACTCCCTGCCGAGCAGGGAGCCCGATGCGGAACTCGATCCCGGGACTCCAGGATCATGACCTGAGCCGAAGGCAGTCGCTTAACCAACTGAGCCACCCAGGCGCCCCTATACCTTATTTTTTTTTAATATAGTGACTTAGCTTTAATATGATAGGCTTAGCTGTTGTTTTCTTTGTATTTATCTTGCCTCATACTTTTAGGGCTTTTTTTTTTTTTTTAAAGATTTTATTTATTTGAGAGAGAGAGAGTCTGGGGAGTGGCAGAGGGAGAGGGAGAAGCAGACTCCTCACTGAGTGGGGAGCCCAACACTGGGCTAAATCCCAGGACCCTGCGATCATGACCTGAGCTGAAGTCAGATGCTTAAGTGACTGAGCCACCAAAGCACCCCATGGGCTTCTTAATCTAACTTGATGTATACCTATGAACAGATTTGGAAATTCTTGTTTGGTGTCCAATGCAATATTGTTTCTTCCCTATTTTCACTCTCTACTCTTTATGGGAATCTAATTATATACATTACTAATTTACTTCTGTCCTATATTTCTCTTCTATACTTGTCCAAATTTAGTATATTTTTGATTTCCTTCTTTCAGTTCACTCATTCTTTTTTGTGATATGCCCAATCTGCTGTTAAATTCATCTGAGCTCTGAATTTATAATACTGGATTTTAAAATTTACTTGTGATCATTCCTCAAAGCGGGTCATCTGTGAGTCTGTTGATATTATCCTTCTTTTTCTCTTAGTTCTTTTTCTTCACATGCCTGATTATTTTTTATTGAATGCCAGTCATTTAAAATTTTAAAGACTATGTATGATTATTTCTCTTCCTCTGAGAGGTTTCTATTCTCTGGCAGACAAGACGAGTGAAGACAAGAGAGACTGAGTTCAGTAGAAGCTGGGTTATGGCTTTATAGAAAGTGTGTACACTTGAACTTTTCTAGGGAATGCATACACTCTTAATTGTATAGCCAACATCTATTTCCAGCTGAGGTCTGGAATATTTTCTCAACACTTTTCTTTTTGGAAATTTTTTCAGAAATTTCAGGCAAATTTTTTTTTTTTTTTGCTTCTATGCTACCAGACTATGTAAGACTCTGCTCCACAGATCAGTGGCTCTTGGTAACTTCTTATCCTATTGCCCTGTGCATCTCAAGAATTTGGCATGCTTCAAGTGGAAAACTGGCACAGTATCAATATCACTTTGCTGGGATTCCCTTCTTACAAGGTGAATACCCATATCCCAATTTCCTGACTACCTTTACAGTCCAAACTCAAATTTATGGCTCTCCACTCTTGAGAACTTGCCAAAATTCTGCTCCTTTGAAAAAAGCTCTCTGCCTAAACTTACTCCCTAGATTTTTGGCCTTTCCATACATCAATAATGGCAGAGGTACTGAGAGGGAGAGTGGCTACAGAATATCACATCATTTCTCTGCAGTTACCTTGTCTCTGAGATTTTGGACTTTCAAATTTTTTCAACTCTGGCAAAATCCTTTACCATTCCTCATGTTACTGAGTGATATGTTTAAGGGAATATGATAACATGGTAACCTCTTTATCAATAACATGTTGGAAATAATCAGTCTAATTGGGGTCTGACACTACCAACTCCAACTGCTTCTCCAAAATTCTGTAGAACAAATCTAAGAGTTCTTTATGTGTAACACAGTGGCATTGGCCCCAAGGTCATTGCAGGGGAGAATATAAACTGGACATTTTGTCACTAATTACACAGTCCCAAGATTAGCATTGCATTTTCTAGTTTTTAAAGTTAAATGAAAATTTGAAATAATAACATACTATTTTTTTTTCATGTAGTCCATTACTTTTTTTTTACATGAAACTGGTGTCATGGTAGGCATAAAAAGTAAAATACTGCCCAGTCATTAATTATGAAGGAAATATCTCTTAGAAGCTGCTTGGATGATGTCAGAAGAAAAAAAAATTAAAAGGAAGAAACCAAAAAGTATTGGTACAGAAGAGTTCTAAGCCTAAGGAAAAGCTAAGAAGCTTTAGGTGGAATTTACAATCAGTAAAAAAAAGAGGAATTTGAATGTATTTCCTGAGCAAAATGGAGAGAGCAGTCAGAGAAGTACGGGTGAAATAGAAACAAGAAACTGTTCAGAAGTGGAAGAAATATAATAGACTGCATGACAAGGCCAGATAGCTTCTCATAATCAAACCCATAATCGTGTTCATTCTGATTTGAAGTTTACCAAGTTGGTCTGAAGCTTTACTCTTTTTAAAAATATTTTCTCTGTGTGTGGAATTTAATATAATTATCAAGTCAGAAGAAATAGAATTGAAAATATTTCAAAGTAGTAACATGTTTCTAGAAAAAGTAAAAGTTTTCAATTTTTTATAGTGTTAAGTCATTTCACTTCTAACATGTTCTTACTTGCTTTATGACTTATTGATGAAGAATTGGAAAAAATGGAAACTAAGAATAGAATTATTTAGTGTCTTTGGTCCATGTTTTGTCTAGACCTCTAACTTTAGTAAGGGCAATAGCTAACGGATCTTATGCAAGGCAAAGAGGCTCATGGATCCTCAAGCACATGAAATATCTGCCCTGAATACTGCCACTGGATTTACTGATTTCCAGATGTAAGATTGTTTTATTTGCAAGCCTTGCTAGGGGGAAAAAGACATGGTTCAGGAATCTCATAAGAAACCACGTACCCAGGAAATTTTCAGCTCAGTTTTGTAGCTGTAGCATATCGCATCTCTGTAAGGTTGAAGAGTTTATCTGAAATGAGCTTCTGAACCTTTCAAGGTTTCTAACATAGTTTTGGTACAAAACACATTTTCCTTTGTCACAATCTGGAATGTGGAAATACCCTGTCAGTGAACCAATATCAAATGTGACAGTCAGTCTGGTATTAACAAAATATTTATTTTTTTCTAAAAATCCATCAATCAAAGAAATGAAAGTTAGGGGATTTGATGGGCTGCCCCTATATGCCAGTGTGCTAATGGATTTTGTCAATAAGGAATACTCACAAACATGAATCACTGTATGGCATAGATATGTGTTTTTTTGTAAAGGAAAATTATTTAACTCTTTAATAAAGACACTGCTTTTTAAAAAATTTTGCCCCTGCCCCATTAGAATGCTATTGCCTTTACAGTCAGAAAAAAAAAAAGGTTGTTAATTTATTGTAAAATCAATTTCATGCTCAAATTACATGTTATACTGGAAAATGTGAAGATATCAAATTATAGAAAAAAACAATGGTTATTGGAAAATAATTGTTATGTATTAATTTATTTTAAAGTGATTAATAAGTATTTTACTTTGAAATAATTTAGATTTCTAGAATAATGACAAAGGTAATATATAGCCTCCATTCAGCTTTTTGTAATGTTAACATCTCCCATAATCATAGTGTATTTATCAAAACTAAGATTTTGTTACAATACTAAACTAAAAATTTAATTTGAATTCCAATATTTCTTTTCTGTTACTGGATCCAATCCAGGATATCATGTTGCAATTTGTCTTTTGTTTCCTTATCTGAGTGTCTTAAAAATTTTTTTTTGTGATATTGATACTTTTAAGGAATACTGGCCAGGTATTTTGTGGAGAATCCTACAATAGGGTTTGTTTGATTCAGTTTTCCCAGGATTACACAGGATTATAGATATAGGGATGAAGACCATGCAGGTAAAATGCCATTCTCATCACGTTATATCAGAGAGTACAAGATATCAACATGATATTAAAGGTGATCTGAAAGTGAATTACTTGGGTAAGGCAGTGTTTGCTGGTACTCTCTGCTATAAAGAAGTTACTTTTTATTATTTTTTTTATTTTTTTTGTATCATTCTCTTTTCTTTGATGTGAGTCATTAAATTTATTATCCCATGCTGGTAAAGGGAGGAGAGGTAGTAAATAATTGCCACCTCCTGAGTAAAACATCAGAATATATTATTTTAAATCCTTCTGTAAGAATGAGTTGTCCCTTTCCCTCATTTATTTGATATTCAATATTTTCATATCAGTATGGAATCACATCTTTTTATTCTTTAAGTTATTATAGAATACTATTGCTACTTATTTTGTTGTTCAAATAGTGAAATATCTTTCATGTTGGCTCATGTGTGCATTTGACTTGCGCCCTTATCATGTATTCATTTATTAGTTTATTTTATATAACATTGTGTAAGTTCTTAAAAATTAAAAAACACATTGTGTAAGTTTTAGGTGTACAGCATATTCATAAATCAGTTATATATTACAGTATGATTGCCATTGTAGCCTTAGATAGCACCTTTATCACATCATATAATTAGCATTTATTTTTTGTGGTGGGAATAATTAGGATGTAGTTTCTTAGCAAGTTTGATGTTTATAATACAACATTGATATCTATAATTACTATATCTCTAGGAGGTGTTTTTTTTTTTTTTTTTCCGTCTGTTAGTTGCAAGTTTGTACCCTTAAACAACATCTCCTCTTCTCCCCCATCCACCAGTCCTTGGTGACGACCATTTTACTCTCTTGTTACAAGTTTTTGTTTTTTTTAATTTCATGTATAAGTGATACCATATAGTATTTGTCTGACTTATCTCACTAAGCATAATACCCTTAAAATCCATCAGTGTTGTTGCAAATGCAGTGTTGTCTGACTTATCTCACTAAGCATAATACCCTTAAAATCCATCAGTGTTGTTGCAAATTCCCTTCTTTCTCAGGGCTGAATAATATTTCATTGTGTGTATATACATCTTACATTTTTTTTAGCCACTCATCTGTTGATGGGCACTTCTGTTGTTTCTATATGTTGGCTGTTGTGAATAATGCTTCAATAAACATGGGAGTGCAGATATCTTTTCAATATCCTCTTTTCATTTCCTTTGGTATATACCCAGAAATGGAATTGCTGTATCCTATGGCAGTTCTGTTTTTAATTTTTTAGGAACTGTCGTACTGTTTTCCATAGTGTTTGCCCCAATTTGTATTCCCACTGACAGCGTACAAGAGTTCTCTTTCTTCTGCATCCTTGTCAATACTTGTTATATCTTATCTTCTTGATGATAGTCATTCTAACAGGTAAGAGGTGATATCTCATTGTGGTTTTGGTTTGTTTCCCTGATGAACACCTAGTTATGTTGAACACCTGCATGTAACTGTTGCTCACTTGTATGTCTTCTTCTGAAAAGTGTCTATTTAGTTCCTTTGCTCATTTTTTAATTGGGTTATTTTTTGTTATTGAGTTTTATGAGTTCTTTATGTATTTTGGATATTAACCCCTTAGCCAATATATGGTTTGCAAATATTTGCTCCAATTCAGTAGGTTGTCTTTTCCTTTTGTTGATTCTTTCTGTTGCTGTGCAGAAGATTTTTAGTTTGTTGTAGTCTAATGTGTTGATTTTTGCTTTTGCTGTTTGTGCTCTTGGTGTCATATCCAAAAAAAATCATTGCCAAGACCAATGTCCAGATATGTTTTCTTACTTTATGTTTCAGTTTCATCTTGTATTTTCCTTGCCTCATGTCCTAGTTCATTTTAATGGAGAATAGTATTTGGAAATCAAGATCTGGGAATAAGTTTGTTCATTGTTACTGGGGTGTCATTGCTTCTAGGCCCTCTCAGCTGGCAGATCAAACAAATATAAGTGTGTATAGTAATGTGCACACGTACACTCAGACATCTATATCTACCTGTATCTATCTATCATCCATCACTCTATTAATCTATCTCCTATCTATACTAAAATAAACATGAATTCATATAGCTATTCTAATCCAACATCATGGGATTCATTCTAGTCTCCCCTCTTGCTTAATTGTAAATTCTTTCTCTGACAGTGAAAAACCTGGCTCCCATTATCTATAATTTATATAGTTATTTGTTCAACCTTGGATATATATAAGGTAATTTCGGAATTGGTAACCATTACTTCTATGTGGAAAAAAATTATAAACTAGGGTACAGGTTGGTAGACATTTTTTGTAAAGTGCTAGATTTATATTTTACATTTTAAAATGTAAAACATTTTTACCTTGCTGGCCATATAAAAACAGGTGGTGACCAGATTTTGCTCACAAATTGGTTTGATAACCCTTGAAATAGTTACAACATTTATGTATAATTCTTTAGCCATTAAAAACATCATTTTTCATAGTTCCTTTGGCTCACATTTTACTCCACCCTTTCAGTGAGATTATATCATACACTTCTGTTAGTTTATTTTTAAGTTCCCCAATTAGACTCTCTAGTTTTTACTTCAAGCATAATCAACATCATAAACTTGATCTATTTTGTTTCTTATTAATTATCTTACTACTCCTTTAACTCTGTAAGATGTATAATTTACTAAGTTGAAAAAAAAACAGAAAAAAAAATTGTTTCTCACTACTAAGTTTGCAATAAAAAAGATTACCTCAGTAGAAATGCCATTACAATGATGTAAATAATCATTTCAGGAAAAAAAAGTTCCCATGCCTCATTTAATCTTCATGTCTGGATCAGAAAAAGCAGGAGGAATCATTCTGAGACTAGGAGAATGTGTCATTTCTTTTTTTTTTTCTGGCTTCTTTTTTCCCAAGATATAATTGACATATAACATGGCCTAAGTTTAAGGTCTATATAGCATTGTTGGTTATCAGAGGCTGGGGATACTGAGGAAATGTTTAAGTGTACAAATTTGCTACTAGTAGAGAAATTGCCATTTTACATTGTTGTAGGCAGAATTCTAAGATGTCCCTGAAGATTTTCCACCCCTGATATCCACTCCATGTATAATCTCAGAAAAGTGTCTCTAGTAGATTGTATTACCATGATTGTGTTATAGGTCCCAGTTGACCTTTAGATAGAAAAATTATATGGGGAGTCCTGACTTAATCTCACAAGCCCTTTAAAAGCTGAAAGTTTTCTCTAGCTGACTACAGAAAAAGTCGGTGATTTGAAGTATAAGACAGATCTGATACACCATTGGTGGCTTGATAATGAAGTAGCCACATAGTAAGGTAATGAAGACCTCAGTTCTATGCCAGCCCACAAGGAACTGAATTCTGTCAACAACAAAAATAAGCTTGGAAATGTAATTTTCCACACAAGAATATGGCCCAGCTGAAACATTGATTTCAGTCTTGGGATACTTAGAGCAGAGAATCCCAGCATTCTGTGCTAGAATTCTGACCTATAGACCTCTGAGCTAATAAACAAGTCTCATTTTTAGTTCCTGTGTCACTCATATAATTGGTTATGCAGAAATATAAAATGAATATATATGTGGTATAAAAATATATATCCAGGGTAATTTTAATGCCTAAGATAATTTCCTAGGTAGTCTGGAAATCTTAGTATATTATAGAAATTAGAAATCTGTTTTCTTGATTACAAAATTGATAAATCTTGAAATCTTGGTTGATTTACCCAGGAATATAGAACTAATTGTGTTAAGTCAAAGAAGATAATGCAATTGGACTACCTTAAAGTGCTCCATAACCAATGTAACATACCATGTTGTTCTTGATGGGGATATATTTGTCTTTATATGTTCATTTTTTCCCATTGTAATAATTTAATTACACTGCTAAAATTTGGAGAACATGATTTAACAGAATTCATAATCTCTCAGTTTGGGAACTAATATATTGACAGGTTTAAGTTATTTTTCTATAAAGTCACTGGCTCTCAACAATTAAGATCATTCATACTATAGCTGAAGCCAATGAACTATAAAGTGCTTTGAAATAAAAATAAATATTTGAGCACCCACTTTGCAATGAAAATAATCTGTAATTATTTTTTCCCGTATTGAATTTGGAGTCATAAGAAGTAATAGCTTGAACTCATTTTTAAACTTTTACCTTTATATCACAATTTGATTCTCTGTTCCTCTCAAATAGAAGTAAATCTCCAACCTGAAGGAAGGGGAATTTTAGGACTGAGTATAATGGAGAGATAAATGGTATATCATAAAATAGTAACATGATAATCCCATCCTTATTTTGTTGAGTATTTACCTAATTCCTAAGTTCTTTCATGTTATTTAAAGAATTTTAAGTGATTACTACAACCTTATGTTGTTTCACAGTGAATCATGTTTCCAGAGATAATCACAACAATATTTTCTATTCCACAAATTCTGTTTCATTATGGCTTTGCTACTCCTCCATTTCAGAGTTATGGTCTGTTTTCCCTCCCCTTGAATCTGGGCTGGCCCTGTGACTGCTTTGATTATAAAATGTGGCAGAAGTGATATTCTAGGTGTCTCAAAGCTTCTGCTTTTGTGCTCTGGGTGAAGTCAGCCATTATAGTACAATTTCACTATCCTTGAGACCACCATGGTTGAAGGATGGCCACGAGCCAGGCAAAGGAACTGTGTGAAAATAAGAGAGATGTATGACCAGTCTTCAGTTACATAAAGAGACATTGATTATAAGGGTGAAAAAGCCATTTTGGACATCTAGCCCTCACAGAAACCATGTGGGGCAGCCATTCTCAAGGAGGTGAACCATTTTCTGCAATCTCTGCCCCAGTTGCAGAATTGTGAGCAAATGACTTATTGTTGTGGTTTTCAGTGCTACGTTTTGGCACATAGGAACAGCAATGACTATAAGCTCTGACTTATTCCTTCTTTCTCTGGGTGAATTCCCTATGCTCTCTTATTTAACAAAACTTTCCACTTGTGACAATGGGCCATCTCCCTTACCAAATAAAGGGTATGTCATTTTTTCTCCCCACTTTCTCCATCATCATCAATATTTTCCCTTTCTAATAGATAATTCTTAGCATATCAATATACCTCGATTTCTCCCATTATCTTAAAAGTTAAAAAAAAATCTCGTGACTCTATATTTCCTTCCAATTACTGTTCCTTTTTTATTCTGATCCCTTTTATAGAGCAGTAGTTTAAGAGAATTATTGGTACATAAGATGATATTCATATCTTACCATTCTCTTGGATTCAGTCCAGTTAGACTTTCATTCTGTTTCCCTCTAAAAATCCTTTTTGGGAGGATCACATTATCTCCAGTTGCTAAATCCAACAAAAAATTTTCATCTTCATCTTCCTTGGCTTACCAGTAATATTTATACACTTGATTACTCCCTCTTCCTTAGTTTTCAGGATCTGCACCCTCCTGGCTTTCCTCTTCTCAGCGTCCTTTTCTTCTTTCTCCTGTCATTTCTAATTTATATTTTTTATTTATTTTTTTAAATTTTTTATTGTTATGTTAATCATCATACATTACATCATTAGTTTTAGATGTAGTGTTCCATGATTCATTGTTTGTGCATAACACCCAGTGCTCCATGCAGAACGTGCCCTCTTTAATACCCATCACCAGGCTAACCCATCCTCCCACCCCCCTCCCCTCTAGAACCCTCAGTTTGTTTTTCAGAGTCCATCATCTCTCATGGTTCGTCTCCCCCTCCGATTTCCCCCCCTTCATTCTTCCCCTCCTGCTAC